>NC_051240.1:17293471-17328471 GCF_015220715.1 Pygocentrus nattereri
AGATTTCCCTGAACAGCTTTTACTATAACATTTTTTAATTTTATATATAGGCCTAAAGAAAAGGAATAAAGATATTTCTTAAAAAGCTCCTTATGATGATGCAGGTTTGTTGTGACAGTAGCCATTACTGCTTCACATGTTTTACACACAAACCTTGCAACTAACAGTGTATCCCAATTCAGGGGCTGTCCGGTCTATGGAGGCGTGTCCTTCGAAGGCTGCCTAGACTCGCTGAGGCTGGACCGAAATGAGATGGTCTGCCGTACGGCTAATTTCCTGTTTGTGTCACAGCACCGCTGTTCCCGCCCGTTCACTTCTCCACTGACGCCACCATGTTCTCAAATCCTTGCCGCCACGCACTGAACCTCGGGATATGTTGGATGGCGAAGGATCCGCCCGTTGGGTCCTTTGTTGCTGTGGAACAGAAGGGCACATTTCTCTGCCGCATATGAAGGAGCCTGCGAAATGGGACAGCCTAGTCGTGCCGCTGTGATGCAATCGGCCTTCAGGTGCAGTCTCCAAAGGACGCAGCGCTGAATTGGGGCACGCTGTAAGAGTAGCTGAGGTAGTTCAGGAGGGAGCTGTGCGCATGTCAAATTGGGGACCTTCCTGGCCAAAGTACTGTGGAGATCAGCGTTCACCCTCATCTAACTCTCTGAATTCAGTTCATGAAGGCCTTGCTAATTAGCTGCTGAGCTGAATCAGGTGTGTTTAATGAGACCGCATGTAGATGTGTGCAGTGTTTTGGCCTGTAAGTACTGGAGCCTGACACAGTCATCTGATATGATGGAGTGTGAAGATGTAATTGGCTGTTTACCTAAATTGTTCATTGCTCTCAATGCTGGAGTGTTCAAGTCCAGCACACAAAAGGCTGTAATGCTACGTTCCATCAGTCTAATTACGCCACTCTGGCGCCGGCACCTTCATCACAGCCCTCATCGACGTGTGTAACGTATAACTTCTATCGCGATACGATAATAATATGACTTGCCGTGCTGCCCTGCTGTCACAGTGCTTGACGTAGTACAACACCGTGTCATGCCAGTTCATCGCACTTCAGTGGTTGGTGTCTCAAATGGTTTCATACAAGTAAAAGCAATTCTTTGACTCAAAAGGGTCTGTATATGCTGTAAGCGAAGTGCTTTGCTGTATGGTTTTCATACACGTAACACCAAAGTTGCTCTTCCTCTTTGCGTCCGTAGGGAAACAGGCATGTATTTGAGTAATACAGATTGTTCAGGCACCGTATTTCTGTATAAACAGAAACTGCTTTCTTGCACATCTATACAACATTTAGTGAAATTTGGGTAAAAGGGAATTAGAGAAAATGTTCATGTGTCAAGAACAATGACTGATTGAACCCCAGTCATACAGATAAATGCTAAGCAAGAAAACATTATTAAACATCCCTTAAACATCCTTTAAACTCTCCTGCCCTGAGGGGACAGTGGCAGTGATTTAATTCTGCTTTTTTAACAGTCACAGGGCTGCTGTTGTCATGAAAGTGGCTGGACTGAAACCGCGCTGTCCGAAAGTTTCTGTTGCCCGTTTACCGTTGACGCCTGGTTGATCCCCCTCGTGCATGTGGTCGAGTCGGAGTTTCCTTGTGTCTTATGAATGCTAAGCTGTGACTAATTTTGATCAAAAACGAATTATTTTTCTTACTGAAGCATTGTGATTTTTAGGAGTAGCAAAGGTCTCGGCGAGATAACGACGCGCCACCTGATACTTGAACGCGTTTTCGGAAATGATCGCATATGTGTGTAGCTTGTGGAAAGCATGAAGCAGCGCCAGAGTCCCAGGATGGAGCCGCTGGAGAAGGTTCTCGCTATGAAATCTCAAGCACAGAATAAACACTGCCTACAAATCTAATACTAAACTGACCGGAGATGGTCCAGGAAACGGTGGAGTTGTCCACCAGCTAAGGAAAAGATGAGGCTTACAGACTGTTCCAGAACCAGCTCTACACCAGAAGAGAAGAGCCCGGTTGAGAATATTTTATTGGATGTAAGCATCTGCAGATCTAACTATACAAGAATGAAGTGAACCGTCATGCATAAAATGGACAAAAATAGTTTGTGCACAGCAACAAAAAGGGACAATTAAAATCAAACCTTCAGATCTGTTATTTTCTATTCCAGCTTATGTGCGCTGTGAGGATTTTGTTTATTTGTGAAATGAGTGCCTGGGGTCTTTCTCACGAAGCAGGGCTTCTTGCTTTGCCAGCTACCTGTTAAGCTCAGCTCCATCTCACCCAGAACTTTCCGTGACGATTTATTACTTCTACTTTTGTTTTTTTTAATGGGATGAATTACTTGTGGCACACCTAACCTCCAGGCCAAGCCAAGTTCAGGATTTCAGATAACAAAATAGCTCTTAGACCAATCAGGCACAGCCTTCTGACGGAGACGGACCCCTCTTCTCCACTTCTTTTCTTTTCCCTCTGCTGTGTTTCTGGCATTAATCACATGGAAAATTGAAAATATAAACCATACTACATAAATAAGAATATTGCTGCTGTTGGAAGAAAACCTTGTATCTCCAGAATGGTAACTTCTACAGGAGAAGGAAAAAACCTTTTCTGTTTTTGATGCAGGTCAATGGAACCAGACGAAGTCATTTTGGGCTGTTTCATTCGGTCCATTCATCATGAAATTTACACACAGCATAAAGGGCAACAGACGTTTTCAAATTAAGTCAAAAACTGAACAATGTTGAAAAATCTCAGAAATTGAGATGTGAGATGTTTTCTTCCCCAGCAGTGATAACAGTTAAGACTCCAATAAGCACCAATGCTGTGTTGACAGCTGTTGTTAAGTGCTTTCCTTTCTTCAGATTGACATACAGTGCTCAGAAGTAGTTTTAGGACGCTTCCATCATCATTTATTTTTATCATTATTAAATCTGTTAATGCATTGTGGAAATTGTGGAAAGTCCGCCCCCCCCATTTTACTTCAAAGCAGATGTTGGGACATTAATCCAAATGCACACGATTCAACCCAGAGATCTTAATCAGATCATCCAACACACCGGCCTTTTATGTTTGTCACATTCTGAAGGATATCGTGTTCAATTAATGCGACAAATCTCTTGGTGATAAAATGTCTGTTGGGAAAAATTACAGATGCACAATTAAGAGGGAAAAATGTACTGAAGACAAGAAGATTCACTACGTGGTCGAAAGCCTGCCAGGCTCTCACCATCCAAAACAAAACATCTCACAAGCCTGGTTGACCAGGTGTTGTGCAAACTGGGCAGTTCATGCCTAAAAGACTTTCACGGGTCATCCAAATGAAGAGCGACAAAATACTAACCCAAGTTAAATACTACACACTGACCTACATAAAGGAAAGAGACACTAATGTTTCAGTACTTCTTCTAGCCTTATTGATTATCGGGAATCTAAGTTTTAGTTAGTAAACCTGGCTGTTATTGTTGGTTTGTAATAGATATGAAATGATTAAATTAAAGTAGTACATAAACGACCCCCCCCCCCCCTTGACTTTACAACTCGTATGATGGGCTGGTCTTAATATGATGGGCTGGTCTTAAGGATTAATCAGAGTATTTAAACCTAGGATAACAGTTGGATCGTGCTTCGTGAGACAGACCCCTCGTTTCTCCAAAGCAGTGTTATGATCACTTTAAGCGTCGGAGTGAACGTCAGTAGACATCTGGCTCCACCCTCTTATGGCGATCGTCATGTCTGTGATGTTTTTGATTATCCAGGCCCTGAATGTTTCATCTGGACTTACCAAGCAGCTTTTATCCCAGTCATACATATCTCCACGTGGCTTGCCCTTTACCTAGGGACAACGTCCAACCGCAACCCTCTGCCCACTACTGGTCTTTCTGTCCACTCAAGTATTTTATAAGTGCATATATACCCGTGTGTACATACTGTATTTATAAATGTTTGTTGCTTTGTAAATCAATGCCTGTGTAGGTGGAATGTACAAAATGTAAAGACGTCCATTTTAATAAACATGACTATGCTTACATTGCTGGGGTTCTTGTGAGTTTCTCGATGAGGAGTCTTGATTTGAAGTATCAGTGTCCTGACGTTTCAGATGTACAGTTGTGGTTAGTGGAAAGGAAATTCCACCAGTAATTATTTAGTTATTTATGTACTTATTTATTTATAGATTTAGCACTATTTTACCATCATCAACATTACATACAAACACCCAGACATGTAGGTTGACTGGTCGTTTTGAATAGTAAGTAAAGGGGCTATATTTGCATTGCAGACACTGTGAATCCTGGTTCCTTGTTTCTCTACAAAGCCCCAGTTCACATCAAGCCTCTTACTGACTGTTTACATCACAACAATTATGTAGAAATTGTCTGGTTGTATTATGAGGAATTCCCATTTATGGCTCAGTTAAACAGCAGGCTCCATTACTACATTATTTTTTTCCTTATTTTTAACCTAAATTAACTCCTAGATCTTCATACCAAGATGCCACGTTGTCTGTCGTTCTCTATCTGAGGTGATACGGCTGCATGTCCGCCATGTTGGAGAGGTCAAGATCCGCTTGTGAACAAATTCACTTGTACTGAGAGACGAAGAGTCTCGGGATTAAATGGGCCACAACTTCCTCACTACTCAACCGATTTTCACCAAATCTGTTTTGTTATAATCTTCAGACACAGATTAATCCAGGCTGCACGGGTCTGCTCCCGGTAGCTTTTATTTCTTTAATAACCAATTGTGCTAATTATCCGTCGAGACCAGCAAGAAAGTATTCAGTCTGCACTGGGCGTGAGTTTAGCGCTCCGGTAAAAACACAATCAGCAAATCCATCCGTGTGTGAATCATTTCTAATGTTAAAACACATAAAGTAAAGTAATCCCCCCAAAACACACTGAGAAGGACGAGCCTGAAGTTGGCTCACCAGCTTGTTCTTGGAGTTTTCCTGTTCCACCTTAAACAGTGCAGCAGTCACATTCTGATGCCTGAAGCTGCACCATTTAAGGTGGAATGGGAAAATTCGAACAAGATGCTGGCAAATAAGAATCTGACTTCAGGTTTGTGTAAGACGGTGCTAATGTTAATCTGTTATGAATATCTACACGGATCATGGAATTTTAAACACTGATCAATGGACTATTAAATGAAATAAGCTCCATGTAAAACCAGAGGAAAAACAATCACATCACCAGGTTCTCTGAGCCTCATTAACCACACGGCCACATCTAACATTAAACACCACACAAACAACACGCCTCACACAGACATGAGTGTGGATCACTGTGTTCCCTCCGTTATGTAACCCTATCCCTCTTTCTGAGAGTAATATTCCTGAAATAGTGTCATTTTAGACAGTATCTTTCTTAAACTGCCACTCTGTTATGGGACTGAATGCAGTCCAGCAGTGATGTTGACCTCCCCAGAATGACTGCTTTCTTGACGTGCCTGGCTGGACCCAACGCGGCATCTAGGCATGTATATCTATGACTGAACGTGTGCGGCACACCAGGATTTAACAGAACGGTTGGGTGAAAAGTACAATTACCACAACGTCCCCTTAAATCCAAAAGTAGTCAGACAGACATGTTTGGTGTCAGCAGTTTGCTTCTTTAGTTTTGCTCAGACACTGTGAGGCTAATGTTTATTTCAAGAGGGCTGAGAAAAATGTCAAAATTTCTCATTTTCTTTGTAGAGAAACTTGCCAAGAATTATTCACAGTGGTGGGGATGGGAACCAGACATCTGCCATTACATTACATGAAATGAAAACGGATACATTGACTGATGTCTGAAGCTTTGTTTCAGGATAAGAATTTGGCCTTGAAGGCAAAATAGAAAGAGAAACAGGGAAACTTTTCTTTTTTGGATTTGAAGTTAAATGAAGTGACTGTACTTGTGCTGCACTGTAGACAACATGATACTTGGACCTTCCTTTGATCACGCCCATTGTAATTTCACACCAGACCTCTCTGTACGACTTTTTACATTCTGACAGTTGAATTTTTATACATTTCTCTAACAACCTGACATTGTTTGAAGCAGTTGTGGTTTAAGCACGCAGTTTGGCAAGTGCTAATTGATGGGATATAAGCTTTCATTTCTTGTTAGCTACATTAGCCTCAGCTCCAGTGCAAAACTAAAGATGCAAAATAGGGGTACCAAAAATGTCTGATACAGAGCCTCTAAGGGGATGTGGTTAAAAAAATAAATAAATAAAATTTATGACATTGCATTCCCTCGCAAAAAATATGCGTTCCTTCACAAATGTTCTGCATTACGATGCAAACAGTTTGCGTTCGCTTGCAAAGGCTGTGCTGTGCTTAAGCTCAGAGATGGAGCAGCTCATTGAATTTATGTTGATCTTGGACTGAAATATAAAGACATAGTGTTGCTTCTCAAAGTCAAACAATATTATGCTAGAAGTGAGTGAAACTGAAACTGAGACCTCATACAGTAAATGCTACATTTACAGACGTTGCAGAGAACAATCGCTGAATAAACTCAGCGCAGACTGGAGAAACTGGGAAAACAGCTTTTAACGTCAGCTGTGCTAAACAGAGCTCTAATGTAGGGAACGTCGTCCGGCACCTTTGGTCCTACGTTTGCTTGCTTTGTGACAAGCAAATATTTTACAAAGGGACTTAACTTTTTGCGAGGGAATGCATTGTCATTAACAGTTCTGGAAGGATGTGACTGCCTGTTTAGACTTGGAGGAACAGATTGAATCTAAATTCGATGTATCTCTAAATGAGGCTGGTTCTGCAGATGCTTCACATAGCTGACTGGCTCTCTGCACAGACGTAGATGCTGCAGGGCCGGACCCTGCGCCTGCTGCGTCCCGGGATCCTGGGCAGCCTACAGCTCCTGGGCACGAACTCCTCGCAGGCTTCACGGAACTTGCGGATCCTCCAGCAGTACACAGCAGGGTTGAACACTGCCTTTAGGTAGCTGAGCCACAGCGCCCCTACGCTGGCTGGGTAGAACCCGGCACTCTGGTAGAACCTCTGGCTGAAGGCAGCCAGCAGGCTGAGCACCGTATGTGGCAGCCAGCAGACGGAGAAGCCCACAAAGAGGATGAGGATAGTGGTAAAGGCACGTGTCTTGAAGCTCATGTCCACGCTGAGCTGCGGGGGCCGCCGCAGGACCACTAAACCTGCTTTACCCCCTTGGTCAGGTCCGGGACAGGCGTGGTTATGGATGCGCAAGGCGTTACGACGGACAGCATTGAGGATGCGCAAGTACGAGAACAGCATGACGCTTACGGGTATAAAGAATGCAGTAGCTGCGAGCAGAACCGTGTACCCACGGTCCGGAAGGGACTCGATGTATCCCAGGATGCAGCGCCGGGGTTTGAGGCCCAGGGTCGGCCAGCTGGCCACTGAGGGCAGGGCCAGGCAGAAGGATAGCAGCCAGGACCCGGCGATCAACAGCCGGGCCCGACTTGGCGTCAGCTTGTCCTGCCGTCGTACGATGATGAGGAAGCGGTCCACGCTGATTATCAAGAGGATAGCCACTCCTTCCAGGACGAAGAGCCAGTAGAGCATGACTGTGACACGGCAGAAGTCCAACCCAAAGCGCCAGTCATCGGACACCACAGTCACAGCAGTCACAGGCATGCAGAAAAGGGACTGCATGATATCAGTAAAGGCCAGGGTGGCCAGCAACAGGTTTATGGCGGACCGCATGGCCGGCTTCTGGTAGACTATGAGGCAAACGACGGCATTGCCGAGGAAACCAACAGTGATGATGACCACCATTACAACAGACAGGGCAGCCCTGAGGGTGATGGGTAAAGGGGCGTTTGTGGCTCCCGGAAGCTCCGTCACGTTCATCACATATTTGATCATGCGGCGTTCCGTTAAGCCACATCCAGAGCTGCTGTTGCAGATCATTATCTTGGTGAAGCTGCCAGTCCAGTCCAGTCCAGTCCAGGATGAATCAGGTGTCTTGTTTCTGTTTTGCTATGTTGTCCATTTTACTGTGTCTAGAGGCCAGAGAACAGGACATGGAGAGAAATACGGTTAATGAGGAATTCCACGGATTTCTGCTTTACGTTGTAAACAAAGTCATTGAAAGGTTTCCTGGTTGATGCGTTGTTCTAGAGAAACGTAGCATTGTTAATACAGCAGTGGTGATGGGAACCAGACATCCAAAGCCTGTGTGCCTCTAAAAGCTACATAAAATTATTACATCAAATGAGAATGATAGGGAGGCACAATCGGAATCAAGATGGGATTCGCCTGGATTTTTTGCTCAAAACATGAAATTGGCAATCAGCCAATTTATTATTTTTGTTTTGGCAGATGTGTTGCAGTTTTAGAATGTAAATAATATGAGCCAGCTAACCCCAATAACACAGTGTGAGCTTAATTAAGCAGATTAATAAAAATCACCCATTGGCCAGTTTGGCTGTAAAGAAGCAGGAATTGGAATCGGCCATAATAACGAAATGACTGGTGTGTAAATAAATATGCCACCTGATCACTGAGACAGTGCTTGTATATACATGCACTCAATAATCCAATCATATTTCCAATCAATTACCTGATAATTTTAAATAGATGTAAACACCAAGCTCTGATCTAGAAAACCGATTAAGAAATCTGACAAAGATTTTAGCTCAGTAATCTGATTTCTCAGTGCATGTGAACTCTTACTCTGATTTCTGTCGGATTTCTCAGGCTGCACCTGCGCGAGATCAGACGGTGGATGTCGCAAGATGCAGCAAAACACTTCTGGAGCTGCGCTGAAACCAAACACGAAATAAAGGATTTATATATTTTTCGTCTTCTATATGATGTACACTCACCAGCCACTTTATTAGGTGCTAGTAAAAGGTTGGACCCCCTTTCACCTTCAGAACTGTCTTAATTCTTCGTGGCAGACTTTCAACAAGGTGTTAGAAACGTTCCTCAGAGATTTTGGTTGGTTATTTGAGTTCCTGTTGCCTTTCTATCATCTGGAACCAGTCTGCCCATTCTCCTCTGACCTCTCACATCAACAAGGCATTTTCGTCCACACAACTGACCGCTCACTGGATATTTCCTCTTTTTCTGACCGTTCTCTGTAAACCCTAGAGATGGTTGTGTGTGAAAATCCCAGTAGATCAGCAGTTTCTGAAATACTCAGACCAGCCCGTCTGGCTCCAACAACCACGCCACGTTCAAAGCCCCTTAAATCCCCTTTCTTCCCCGTTCTGATGCTCGGTCTGCACTTCAGCAAGTCGTCTTGACCACCTCTACAGGCCTAAATGCACTGAGTTGTGGCCGTGTGATTGGCTGATTAGCTATTTGTGTTAACAAGCAATTTAACAATTGTACCTAATAAAGTGGCCGGTGAGTGTATGTTCATATTTTTCAGGTAAAGTGTCGCGATGAAAAAACTGAAGCATGAAGTTTGAGTTTTATGTTATGTCACATCGTCTTCTGTGTTTATTTGCTGGTTGCAGAGTAGAAATCTGATTACTGTCCGAGTCATGTAGACCTGGAGTTTCCCCATATTATCTCGAGTATGTTATGTGTTGATCAGATTACGGTTGTTAGGTTGTAGGCTTGGCCTGAAATGTGTTTTTTAGGCCATTAGTGGTGGAGGGATACATGCAGGGTGCTGTAAGACAAAACAGAACCCATACAAAACATATTGCTCACATTTTCCACTATTTTGCCATTAACAAAATTACATACAAAAACTTAGAAGACAACTGTGTAAGCCAGGGGTACCCCACCAGACCAGTGCTTAGACCAGGGGTGCCCAATCCTGGTCCTCAAGATCTGCCACCCTGGAGAGTTTAGATCCAACACACCTGGCTCTAATGCTCGGATGCCCCTGAAGCCCTTCGTTACCTCGATCAGGTTGTACAGGGTGGTAGATCTCCAGGACCAGGATTGGGCACCACTGGTCTAGTCATTAGGAGAGCATGAGTTTGTTACCCTGGCGATGCTACAGTGATCTTTTGCTGGAAGACCAAGAGGGCATAACTGACCACTCTGTCCCCACATCGCTCAGTGCAGTGCTAGCCAGTGTGGCCATCTGTTAGCTAAAGTATCAGAGCTGGCAGTTAGTGATCTCCTGCAAGCGTGTAGATCTGCCCAGGTAGTTCGAAAAAGACATAGTGCTGCTTTATAGTGAGTTGAATTCAGAACCACTAGCCAACTGTGCCAGCACACAGAGGAATTAGACCTCCGCATTTAACCCATCTGTGCTGTGAAACACCCACATACATGCACACTAGTGAACACACACACTAGGGGGCAGTGAGCACACTTGCCCGGAGTGGTGAGCAGCCCTATCCATAGCGCCCAGGGAGCAGATGGGGGTTAGGTGTCTTGCTCAAGGGCACTTCATTCACATACTTTTGGCTCAGGGGATCGAACCAGTGACCTTCCAGTCAAAAGGCTGGTTCCCGAACCTCCAGCCCACGACTGCCCCCTAAAAATGTGTCGGTGGAGGCACACACACCTTAGACATCTTAGCTTAGCATTGTGTGCTAAAGAGAGATCTAACTTGCAGGTAGAACTGGAAAATAACAAAATTGAGAGGAAATTTTGGTATAAATAATAAAAAAAAACTCAAAAACCCAGAAATGGTGTAGGTTATTAAATTAAAAGGCTATACTTGTATGGCAGACATTGCAACCCCTGGTTCCCATCACCACCACTCTAAAGAAGTCTAAGCCAAAGATTTTCTCTATAGTGCACCATTTCACCTCAAAGCACTCTAAATGACTTTGTTTACATCTCGCTGACTGAACATTGCATGTTTTTTAATGAAAAATCCTTTTTAAGGAATCATTTACAAAATCCAGAAAGAAATGAAGCCATTATGAACATCTCAACATTTCTGCAGAACAGATGTAGCACTGCAGGGCATCAACACGGCATATAACATTTACAAGCTACATATGAAACTGAACGAGAGACTTCCAGACGGCTTACTGTTGTCATGGCTACAGACGAGGACGCAGTACACGATGTCCATGATGATGATGAGCCACGGCATCATGGAGAGCCCTCCCGGAGCATCTACTCCTGTTTGAGAGACGAGTCAGTGCCCTGAAAACATGAAGTGCACAGACGTGGAGGACAGGGGAAAAACACTCACTGGAAAGGTCTTGTGTGGTGAAGGAATGAAGGTGCGGGATTCCTGTCCCCACTACCAAGGAAACTGGGGAGCAGCTCCATGGCAACAAAAGCTCTTAGGGTGCGAGAAAGTGAGCCATGTCCAAAAATAGGACTTCACCGACGGCTGCAGACTGAGGACAGAAATGTAAGCTTGTGCTGCGTTGAACAGGCCTGTTAGTCCCCATTGCTTTGCAGTAGCTTTAGAGATGGCCTACTGGTGTCTATGGATATCTGTATCAGCCTGATATCAGCAGAAAATGCTGGATCGAAATTAGAGGCAAGAAATAAACGAATCTGTCCAATCCTGCAACAAACGTAGTCTAAAACAGCACCTCGGTGTTAGCTATGCATTTCTTCCAGTGGGGTAGTAGTACTTCAGCATAACAGCCTACTTTAAGATAATCGTCTTAAGTGACGTTAACCTGTAATTAAAAATAGCTTATTTTGAAGATTAGTAGCAATAATAAGCAAAGCCTCTTACTTCTTTGACGCATGAGTTCGATGTAGTATGTAATCATTTTCATTTAAGCATTCAAAAAAATGTAACCTCTCAGGAATACATACATATATATATATATATACACTGATCAGGCATAACATCATGACCACCTCCTTGTTTCTGCACTCACTGTCCACTTTATCAGCTCCACTTACTGTATAGCTGCACTCTGTAGTTCTACAGTTACAGACTGTAGTCCATCTGTTTCTCTGATACTCTGTTACCCTGTTCTTCAGTGGTCAGGACCCCCATGGACCCTCACAGAGCAGGTACTATTTGAGTGGTGGATCATCACTACAGTCTGTAACTGTAGAACTACAAAGTGCAGCTACAGTAAGTGGAGAAGATAAGATGGACAGTGAAGGTAGAAACAAGGAGGTAAGATGGTGCTTTCATGGAATTCCCCTGAGATGAAAGCAAAACTGCAAAAACAACCTATTTTGAATTGATTGGGGATTTACCACATATCAGTATAGTCTCAGCCATTCATGTTGAAGTTATAAGGAGTGTTTCTGTTCTGACTGCTTTTAGAATGGGGCAGAATACAGGGCAGCCAATCAGAACTGAATTCATTTACATATTGCTGCTGTGGGACCAAAACCTCGTATCTCCAACATGGTAACTTTACAGGAGATGGAAAAAAACCTGCTTTACTTTTAATGCAAGTCAGTGGAACCAGGCATTTCTTTTGGTCCATTCATCATGAAATTTACACAGAACGTGAAGAACAACAGGCGTTTTCGATTTATGTCAAAAACTGAAAAACAACAAAAACGAGATACGAGGTTTTCCTCCCACAGTGATACGTCACCCTTGTAGAGGCAGATATGTAAATATTTACATCTACACAGCCGACAGCAGTTCAGCCCTGAACTTGTTGAAGCTGAATGAGGCAGAATCCACGGCAGCCAATAAGAACTGAGCTCATTTACATACATCAGCATTAAAAGCACAGCAACAAAACCAGCCTGTTTACTTGTAAGGGATAAAGAGAGGCTGGAAAATGGGGATGTAGAACTGAACTATGACAAAGTTTTCCTCAGCGGAATAAATAAAACACCACAACCACTTCAGCTCCTCGAGACCACCGGTGGGTCCAAACCGCACTTGGTCATGTTCTCCATAACGTTCATATTCCATAAGCTCCATTCAGAAGCTGGGCGTCGTGTGAGGCTGTAGCTCTTCTCTCCAGTCTAATAGACGGTGATGTCATTTTAAACCCTTATAATAAAAGAAGCTGAACTTTGTTTTTCTACTGAAAGTCGACCCGTTTTCCCCAAATCTGGGCTCTAAACTATAAACAGACGGCGTCTCTTCAGTGATCTGCTCTGGAAACATCACTTTTAGAGAACAACACAAAGAGCGTCGGAGATTTTTGGCTTTCAGCAGTAAATTGTGCGCAGGTAGTGACGTGTGGAGATCATAAAACACACGTTCTGCTCATCTGAGGGGAGATTTTACACTAAAATATATAAATAAATAAATAAATAAAAATGTATATTTATTTCATGCAGTTACTGAATAATGAGGTCAAGTAAATTCAGATGGACAAACCAAAAGATACCCTGGAGATTAAGAGGTTAAGGAGTAGTATCGGGTCGGTCTCGGCTGATTGGGCCATCTCTAATCAGGAACCATCATCCGGCCTTGATCCGGGTGGACTGTGAGTTCACTGGAACGTCATTTCCCGTTGATCCGTGGGACATTTTTCTTGTTTATTCTGAGTAAAAAGAAAAAACCACATCCGAGGCGTTTCTCACAACCACGGGGGCAGGAGGATCCCAGCCAGCACGGTCATGAAGAGATCACACGCCTAAAAAGATGGTTCTGCTAGGGTTCTTCAGTGAAGGCAGTAGTTCTGTTTAGAACAATGCGCTCTAGTTCTACTCTAATTCAGGCTGAAATGGTTCTTTACATGGTGAAGTGGTTCTTCAGATTGATACGAGTGCTGTGGTTCTATATAGCACCAAAAACAGTTCCTCTATTTTTATGATGTCAAGCTTATAGTAATAGAAGAACCCTTTTTAGTGCTAGATAGAACCACTTTCAAAGGGGTTCTGCTGTTAGGTTGTCAAGCTTGTAATTATGGAAGAACCCCTTTTGGTGCCATATAGAACCACATACAACACATTCTCCATCAATCTGTAGAACCATCTCCATATATAGGACCTTTTTGAAAGTGGTTCAATCTAGCACCCAAAAGGGTTCTGCTGTTAGGTTGTCAAGCTTGCAGTAATGGAAGAACCCTTTTTGGTGCCATATAGAACCACAAATAACACATCAATCTAAAGAACCATTTCCATATATAGAACCTTTTTGAAAGTGGTTCTATCTAGCACCTGAAAGCGTTCTTCTGCTCTTAAGCTTTTATTAATAGAACCATTTTTTGATCCCATATAGAACAACATACAACACATTCTCCATCAATCTGAAGAACCATTTACTTGTATAGAACCTTTTTGAAAGTGGTTCTATCTAGCACCTAAAAGGGTTCTGCTGTTAGGTTGTCAAGCTTGTGATTATGGGAGAAGCCTTTTTGGTGCCAAATAGAACCGCATACAACACATCAATCTGAAGAACCATTTCCATACATAGAACCTTTCTGAAAGTGGCTGTTAGGTTGTCAAGCTTATAATAACAGAACCCTTTTTGGAGTAATGTAGAACCGTCTTCAAGAAAGGTTCTATAAAGAACCGTATACAACACATTCTCCACCAATCTGAAGAACCACGTCACCACGCAGAGAACCATTTCTACATAAAATGGTTCTATATAGAACTCATGGTTCTAAATAGAACCACTGCCTTCCCTACAGAACCCTTGAAGAACCGTCTCTCTTTAAGAGCGCAGGATGAGTCGGGATGAAGGAAATGATGCGCTATGGATTCTGATCCAGTCAATGGGTGATCGATACTCGGAGTTCTGCCCTCAGCTGCTTGTTTATGGTCCAGTCGGATCCTCTGACGGTCAGACGGTCAGACTCACCTGTGCCCTCCTGCGTAGCTCCCTCTGATTCGGACAGAGATCCTCGGTCCGGTTCTGAGGCTCAGTCTGCCATCTCTGACACCGGACCGGACCGGACCGCACGGGACGCGGTCAGGGAATAAACAGCGAGGAGCCGCTGAGCTGCGGCGCTGTGGTCGTGCTGGTCTCGGTCCTGTGCCCACTCGCAGTGGGATGATCGCGCGCCCCCGCGGCGCAGGCTCGCTCTCGTGAAGTGACGTCGTGATGTCAACAGAAGCCGCGCCGCCCAGTCCAGCTCGCGCTGCTGCCCGTTACTATAATCTACACCGACCGGAATGCATTTCATACTGGACTGGTGCTGGTTTAGCTGGTCACCCCAGCATGGTCATACTGGTTGACCAGCATACCAGGTCTATGCTGGTTTTGTGTCTGACTCTATACAGCACCAAATAGACTTACTTCTATTGATACGCTGTCAAGTCTGTAGTAATAGAGAACCCTTTTTGGTGCTAGATAGCTTTTTCAAAAGGTTCTACATAGAACCATAAACAACACACATCAAACTGTAGAACCATTTGCACATATACATAACCTGGTTCTATATATATGGAAATATAAAGGGTTCTTCTGCTGTTAGGTTGTCAAGCTTGTAGTGCTAGAAGAACCATTTCTGGTGCCATATAGAACCACAAACAGCACATTTTCCATCAATTTGAAGAACCATTTCCATATACAGAACCTTTTTGAAAGTGATTCTATCTAGCACCAAAAAAAGGGGTCTTCTACTGTTGTCAAGCGTGTAGTAATAGAACCATTTTTGGTGCCATATAGAACCACAAACAGCACATTTTCCATCAATCTGAAGAACCATTTCCATATACCTTTCTGAAGGTAGTTCAGCAGTAGAAGGTATCTAGCACCCAAAAGGGCTTTGGTGTCAGTGTTGACTGTTCATTCAGATGCCTTGGAACCTTGAACAGCAGTCCAGGAATTACAGTTACATCCAGCACCTGGACGGTTTAGTCCAAATCCAGGCACCGACTGGAGTCCTGCCCTAACCCTCTTGCCTTGTTGTCATATGGCAACAATTATTTTATCACAATTTTACTAAAAGGCAGAAATTAAAACCTGTGTTTTGCCATTTAGTTGTGGGAAAATCAAATCAAATTTATTTGTAGTGCTTTTTACAACTGATGTCGTCACAAAGCAGCTTCACAGAAATCCAGTAAAGACAGAGTTTTAACAAGAAGGTAAAACCCCCAGGTGAGCAAGCCAGGGGCAACAGTGGCAAGGAGAACCTCCCTCAGAGCGAAAGAAAGCTTGGGAGGAACCAAGGCTCACCAGGGGGGACCCGTCCTCCTCTGGTCAGACTACCTACAGAGTGATTATGCTACTAATATTAATAGCAGTAGTATTGTTAGTAGTAATAGCTGCGAGTCTATGAGAACATCAGGGTGGGCAGCTGGTCCAAGGCAGGTGGGGGCATGGGCAGCTGGTCTGAAGCGGGTAGCAGGAAAAGGGTCTTTTACTTTGAAAGGACAAATACTTAAGGACATCACATGAGCAGGAAAGCTTATTATAAAGTTATTACTATACATTCCAAACACCAACGGAAATTTTATTACTGTCCAATATTAATAACAATAACAATAATGATAAATATTGGGTCACATGTTTTACCAGGAATGTAAATTGGATTTGTTTAGTCTTGTTTTCAATAAAAGTAAGTTTTTAGAGAAAATTAGATTTTATAGCACAATTTTATGGTGTTTTCCATGATTGCATGCCGTTGTCCCATCCCCCCACACCCCCAACCCGGAAAAAAGAAAAGAAAAAAAAAAGAATGATACGAGAAACTATCAAACACTAAAAAGTCGAGAAGCTGAAGTTCAAAATTTCCCAGTTCCACCTTAAATAGTGCACCAGTTCCGGCGCCTCAGTCACCATTTAAGGTGGAACGGGAAAACTTGAACAAGCAGCTGGCGAATGAGAAGCGACTTCCGCCTCGTGAAAAAGTCCAACGCCGAGAGACGTTTTTACTAACTGTTCTACTTTTGAGGAAGTTTCCTGCCGGAGATGTGAGAAAAGCGGCTGCAGCTGAGCAGAAGGTTAAAGCAGAGCAAAGTGAGTCGGAGTTCCCATTTATATTTTTAGCCTATACAAGTACATCAGCACAAACTGAGACACACTGACAGCCAAGAGGGTATAACAGACATAAAATGTCGTGCCTCCCAAGGTGGTTTAAATTCTGATGAAAGGACAAAACGCCTCTTCTTAACATTTGGGTTGCCAGTGGTTTAGACCTTATCTGAGCAATATAAGCTCAGTTCTGGGTGAATCTCACAGCACATGAATTGACATCAACCTAAAGATCACCAAGCCTCCAGTGAACGGGGCTGGTCAAACACCTTTCCAGCCTGATAGCAGCTGTGCTTCCATGACTCATATGACCAGACTGAAGAATATCGTTAGGGCTCTTGTGTTACAGATACAAAAAAGCAGTACAAACCAGAACCACCACCAAACGGTACAAGAAAACATTTCTTTAATGGAACACACAGGATGACTGACACACACAAGCACAGACAAACATGATTTCACGTTTTGCGACCCAAGCAATCTTTAACCACCATCAAACGACCAGATTTCTATAGATTTAAACCCAAGACGGCTTTAAGGTCTTTCTACAGTGGATCTCCTTGCTGGGATATAACAGTGATGTATGCAGCGCCGCAGCACCTCGGGCAGCTCATCGCTTTTTCCAGGTGAACTTCTTACGAGCTCCCGCCTGGCCAGGCTTCTTTCTCTCCTTCACTCTGGGGTCGGGCGTCAGCAAGCCAGCTGAAAGCAGCCAGAGGCCATATATAAAAATGTTTAACAGTGTTTATCAGGATGTAAGGGACAGTTGATAAGCTGCCTCTATACGCTGCAAAGCTTATTATCCATAATAACCTTGTTCCTAAACCCATTTCACAGTTTATCAGATATAGAACCTTTTGCAAAGTGGTGCTATCTAGCACCTAAAAGGGTTCTTCTACTGGTAGGTTGTCAAGCTTGTAATAATAGAACCATTTTTGGTGCCATACAGAACCACATAACACATTCCCCATCAATCTGAAGAACCATTTGCATATACAGACCCTTTCTGAAAGTGGTTTTATCTAGCACCTGAGACGGTTCGTCTGCTGTTAGGTTGTCAAGCTTGTAGTACTAGAAGAACCATTTTTGGTGCCATATAGAACCACAAACAGCACATTCTCCATCAATCTGAAGAACCATTTCCATGTATAGAAGCTTTCTGAAAGTGGTTCTATCTAGCACCTAAAAGGGTTCTTCTGCTGTTAAGCTTGTAGTAACAGAACCATTTTTTGATGCCATACAGAACCACAAACAGCACATTCTCCATCAATCTGAAGAACCATTTTCATGTATAGAACCTTTTAGAAAGTGGTTCTATCTAGCACCCAAAAGGGCTATTGCCTCAATGTGTTGACTGACCATTCAGATACCTTGGATCCTTGAATAGCCGCGTTTATCAGGATGTAAGGGACAGTTGATAAGCTGCATCTATATGCTGCACTGCTTATTATGCATAATAACCTTGTACCTAAACCCATTTGACAGGTTATCGGGCGCACCTGTTATTTAGGTCAAGGGTAACCAGTCTTTTGCACAACGAGCTGGTGTGGCTGCAGGTTTGGCAGAAGCAGCTCGTATAGATGGTGTTTGATTGATGCCACACTGCTGAAATACCAGAGGCGCTCGTTTGTACCCCGTTAGTTAATAAAGCATTCTGACAGATAATGTAGCCACAGTGCGCTCTGAGGTTCATTGCCTTTATATTACTCCCGCTGTCTGACCGTAGCCACGTTTACATGCAAACTAATAATCCGTTAATAATCCGAATAACGGCTCGATTTGGAATAGAATACGTCCATGTAAACACCTCCATCGGAATAGTCTAGTCCGAATGAGGCCATTCGGAATACACGAGTTGGGTAATCCTCTAAATACTCTGTTAAAGAGAAGAAGAATATCCGTGTAAACGCCTGAATCCGATTACATTCCCTATCGGAATGTGTAAGCGCATTCTCTACATGGGCGTATGTGTCACAGCAAAAACGGAGAATTCGCAAACCGGCTCTGGCAAAGGTTTATACCGGTCAACACGGCGGAGCAGAAACTGGTCTGCAGAGGAGACGGAGTTCATGCTCTGAGCTTTAAAAGACGGCGGTGGGACGGACGTCCAGCTTGTGTCTCAGAGCACGACGTCTTCCTCTCGCCACTTCCTTTATAAGGACGTGTGAAGGATGTTTCTCCGCGTCGGACGTCAGTTTAAAGCGATTAAAAACACAAGCGCGCCAACTGGAAACTTACTCGGGCTGGACCTCACGTGATGCTCGCTGCCATGGTAACGTTTAAGCTGTACTCCACTTTGAATCAGATTACTTATAGCGTGCATATAAATGAGTTAATTAAAAATGAAATAAAACAGATTTGTTGAGATTTTTTGATATGGGCCGAGTTGGATACCCCTGGGCTAGATAATGAAATCGGTTAGCAGGGCTCAGGTTAGAACATCATCTGTCATTAACCAGTTGTTTTAATGACTGAGGTTAACGGATGAAGCTCAATTAAGGGGAATACGGCGAGTTTCTGCTTGATTGGAATACAAACCTGCAGTGGTCCTTTGTGGGTAAGACTGGTGATCCCTTAGACTAATGCACTTTGTAGATTTACAGTTACTAGAACTGGGAACATGTATTGATTTATGGGTAATCAGCGGTGCCAGTAATGAAATCTACAAGCAGAATTTCTTTTTTTTTTCTTCTTTCCATTTTGTATACATGAGACCTTTGTGCACCGATCCACTGTCTGAAACTCCATTCCTGGTTTTCTTACTGTACACACGCAGTAGTGCTGACACCAAGGCAATAAACACCATCTGAAGCAGGATTTTGTCGGTGGTTGTTTTTTTTAATCATTGTGAGGCCCTGATTTTAACAGATTTAACGCCTTAAAACATTCACGTCAAGTCCAACGTGCCTTTTTATTACTGAGAACACAAATTAACTGAATAGTAACTGCAAGAAAATTACTTTTCCTTTTCGCCAGTGCAACTAGTGCACAGGCAGGTATGTAGTAAAGCTACATTCACAACATTAGGGCAAAAGGGTTTTGCACGAATTGCATTAAAAACACATTTAAGATGTTTGAGATGTTCTGGACATGGCCGAGAACCTCAAAAGGTGAAGTGAATTACTGTTCAGTGCACATTTTATTTTAAGTGCTATTCTAAACAAGTACTACCTTTTAAATATAGCTGATAATGAAATACTCTACAAACAACTGAGTAGGAATAGAACATCTGTGGGGCCCCTTTACTGCTCCCTTGCAATCCACTATACAAAGTGCACGTGTACAGTAGGCACACCTGATAAAACAGCCAGTGAGTGTAGGCACAACTGTATAACCAGCACACAGTGTCTATCCTTTCTAGTCTTACATCAGTGGTGTTTGCATATGCGCCTCACTCACCTTGCCTCATGGACTCCATCTCTCCGGCTGACACAAAGCTGAGCAGGGCTCGTGAAACAGCCAGCCTCAGAGCGCCGGCCTGGGCGCAGTGACCACCACCCTCCACGCTGGCCTCCACATTAAACCTCCCCAGCATGTCCACAAAGTGTAGGGGGAACATTAGCTGCTCCCTGAGAGAGAGAAAGAAAGAGAAAGAGGGGGAGAAAGCAGAAGAGTATGAGTGCAAGAGGGATGTAATGTCTGTTAAAGAGCCACTATTGCACATTCCTCTTTCATTATTCATTATTATATAACGATTTTCCAGCTTTGTTTCATTCTTTCCAATTAAACAGGCAGTTTTCGTTACTGCGCCTTTAAGACATACACTATGTGGACAATAGTATTGGGACACCTACAGGAGCTTTTATGACATTCCATTCTAAACCCATAGGCATTATATGGAGCGAGTCTGAGCATTTGTGAGGTCAGACACTAATGTTGGACGAGAGAGCCTGGCTCACAGTCTCCATTCTAGTTTATCCCAAAGGCGTTTGATGGGGTTGAGGTCAGGGCTCTGTGAGGGCCAGTCAAACTCACCCAGCCAGGCCTTTATGGACCTTGCTCTGTGCACTGAGGCTCAGCCATGCTGGAGCAGAAAAAGGTTCTTCCCCAAACTGTTCCCATAAAGGTGGAAGTGAACAAATGTCCAAAATGTCTTGGTGCTGAAGCATTAAGATTTCCCTTCACTGGAACTAAGGGTTCCAGTCCAACCCCTGAAAAACAGCCTCATAGCATCATCCCTCCTCCACCAAACTTCACAGCTGGCACATTGCAGTCAGGCAGGTAATGTTCTCCTGGCATTCGCCAAACCCAGACTCGTCCATCAGACTGACAGATAGAGAAGCGTGATTGATCACTCCAGAGAAGACGTCTCCACGGCTCCAGAATCCAGTGGCGGCACTTTCCACCACTATTCGACGCTTGCCATTGCGCTTGGTGATGCAATGTAAATGCAAAGTTTTCATGCTGATGTTGATGCCAGAGGAGGTTTGAACAGTTATTGATCAGCAGAGCGTTGGAGACTTTTATGCTCTGTGTCTCAGCACTCAGTGACCCGCTCTATAACTTTACGTGGTCTGACACTTTGGGCTGAGTTGCTGTGGTTCTTAAACACCTCCACTTTTCAATAATACCACTCACAGATGATCGTGGAATATCTAGGAGGGAAGAAATTTCACAAACTGACTTGATGCAACAGCAGCATCCTATTACAGCACCATGCTGGAATTCAGTGAGCTCTTCAGAACGACCCATTCTTACATGTGTGCACAGGTAGGTGCTCGATTTTATACACCTGAGGCGATGAGACTGAATAAAACACCCGAATTCAATGATTTAGAGATGTGTCCCAATACTTTTGGCCATGTAGTGTAGATGCACGACCTTTGTGCTGACTGCCTTTTTCAAAAAGAAGACTCTGTTTAAACGCTACTGAAATCGCGTTGAGTGGGCGGCCCTTGCTGCTACAGGCTGAAAAGGTGGGGTGTATGTGAACATTAATTTTTGTGACATCACAAAACGTTCAAAACAGACAGTTCATCATTTTTCATTAATTAACCGACAGTGCTGGTAAGTGAACAGTATGTTTTGAAACTTAATGTTTAAATAACACATCAAGCTCCTTTATTACAAAACAACCCTGAAGCACTGAAGCAACCCTGATGTTATCCATGATATGAGCTCTTTAATACCTTGAAAAGCAACTCTCTGAAGTGAGAGAGCAGAATAATGCGTTTCTCTCCACTACTTTTCATGGCTTGCTCTCCAGCTTTCAGCACGATGTGCATTACACTTCCGCAAATCCCCCTTTGGAGACCGACAATCATACCGAGACAGCGTGTTAATCCCGTCCCTACAGACGTGCCACTGAGACGATGCATGAAGACTGCGAGTACGTATACACAGAGTCTGCATTTAAGCATGTGTACACAATGCCAGGTATGGAGACCGTGGCAGTTCTCCGTGCTGACACTGAAAAACGTCACCCATCCTCTCCGCTTAGGCCTGCGTGAGGCAGCCGGTGTGATAAGAGCAGGCCACGCCGTCGGAGCCGGTCCTACTACTCACTCAGCTGTGTAATTAACTTTCCTCCCAGATTAAATAAAGGTGGAAAGCGCAACAGCGAGGAGAAGGAAAACTGCTGCATTTTGACATTTTCTCTTCGGCAGGCACGAGCTTTGCTCTCGGCGCGCTAACCAGTGTGAAGGTTACTACTGACAAAGCAGCACTAACGAACAGACCCGAGCAGGGCACTAGATCATCGGAGCCTTCCGTCTCTCATTCTAAGCAGGAAAAATTTAAAGGGCTCATATTTTTTAAAATAAAAGGTTTTATAAAAATATAAAAATTATAAAAATAATTTAAAGTTGTGTCTAAACAATTTTTTTTTTGTATCTAATTACAATTTCAAAACAGACCATTCACTCTCCAGTCCATACAGTCTATTTATGGAAGCTAAGCTGCATAAACAGCCCATTTTCAATTCACTGTTTCTGCGAATTTACATATATCCACCTCTTCAGCCTATAGCAGTTTAGACCCACCCCTTGACACATTTTAACATCAGAGTGTTTCACACAGGCTACGTTCACATTACCAGCTTGAAGTGGCAATATCTTTTCAAATCCGACCTGAGCCACTTTCATACACTATATTGCCAAAAGTATTCACTCACCTAAAGCCGAGCCCCTCGGCCTGCAGACTGCTTCTACAGACATTAGTGAAAGAATGGGTCGCTCTCAGGAGCTCAGAGAATTCCAGCGTGGTACCGTGATCGGACGCCACCTGTGCAGCAAGTCCAGTCGTGAAATTTCCTCACTGCTAAATATTCCACAGTCAACTGTCAGTGGGATTATAACAAAGTGGAAGCGATTGGGAACGACAGCGACTCAGCCACGAAGTGGTCGGCCACGTAAAATGACAGAGCGGTCAGCGGATGCTGAGGGGCATAGTGCCCAGAGGTCACCGACTTTCTGCAGATTCAATCACTACAGACCTCCAAACTTGAGCTGATCTGAAGGCCACATGAAGAACAGCGTAGAGAGCTTCATGGAATGGGTTTCCATGGCCGAGCAGCTGCATCCAAGCCTTACATCACCAAGCGCAATGCAAAGCGTGGAATGCAGTGGTGTAAAGCGCCGCCACTGGACTCTAGAGCAGTGGAGACGTGTTCTCTGGAGTGACCAATCACGTTTCTCCGTCTGGAAATTCAATGGACGAGTCTGGGTTTGGCGGTTGCCAGGAGACGGTACTTGTCTGACTGCATTGTGCCGAGTGTAAAGTTTGGTGGAGGGGGGATCATGGTGTGGGGTTGTTTTTCAGGAGTTGGGCTCGGCCCCTTAGTTCCAGTGAAAGGAACTCTTAAAGCTTCAGCACCAAGAGATTTTGGACAATTTCACGCTCCCAACTTTGTGGGAACAGTTTGGGGACGACCCCTTCCTGTTCCAACATGACTGCACACCAGTGCACAAAGCAGGTCCATAAAGACGTGGATGAGCCAGTTTGGTGTGGAAGAACTTGACTGGCCTGCACAGAGTCCTGACCTCAACCCCATAGAACACCTTTGGGATGAATGAGAGCGGAGACTGTGAGCCAGGCCTTCTCGTCCAACATCTTTTTGGAAATATGGTGTACGTGGTCCTAGATCGGATACTTATCCGATTGCGTGGCCACGTGACCTTAATGTGACACTCAGATCGGAATTCATGCGTTTTTTTTTGCACTGTGCGTGACCATCATTCAGCGTTACCATGGCAGCAGCGCTGAACAGACGGTAAAGCCTGTAAACGGTGGAAAAGCAGCTCATCTCACATTTTTCTCCTTCGTCTGGCTCTAATAATGAAGCTGAGAGCTGATCAGAGTTAATGATCTCAGAGAAGCTCGTTCTGCTTGTTAGTTTGTGCTGATGATGCAGTGATTCAGTCACGTGATGAGGGTCAGTTCAGGCCGGTTCATCACATTAATGACCGATTTGAATCTCTTAGCTAAGCAAGTGTGAACCGTTGAGTGAGAGAGATCAGATTTGAGCAACGAGGCTTGTAATGTGAACATAGTCATATATACACCAATTTAGCCTACAGCAGTTTAGACCCACCCATTCACACTGACATCAGGAGTATTTCAGCTTTGAGTGCTTTTTGAGTGATGGTCAATACAGGGCAGCCAATCAGAAGAGAGGTCATATATATACATACACACACACACACACACACACATATATCAAAATCTGTCTTAAAGGCGGAATAAAAACAGCCTTTTTAATTCTAAGAGATAAAGAGAGGTTGGAAAGTGGACGTGCAAAAATGAATAATGACCATTTTTGGTACAAAAATACACTTTTAGGTCCTAGCAGTAGATTTTTGATACATTTTTAAAATAAATTAATTCAAGAAAGTTCAGATTAGTGCAGTAAAAGATTGATTGTATTCAATTTATTTGGGCAAAACATTTATGACATGGTAAGAAAGAGTTTCAGGATTAAACAGGTGAAGGTTAACTATATATATATATCTATATATAGATCTATATATAGATATCTATCTATCTATCTATCTATCTTTACACATGATCTAATGATGGCTATGATTGTTATTGTGCTGTAATGTAACTGGCACTATTATTAGAAATATCAGGTTTTATTTGTGGTCAGTTTTGGTCACAAAACTTGATGTAGTGCAGGTCTGCTTCAAATACCATGTTGGTGTCACTGCTATGCTTAGAATGGTCTCGCTGTTTGTCGGTAGGGTCCTCTAGTGGTTGGATGTGGCACAGTCAGTGACTGTAAACCTGCACAGTGCACTTATATGACAGGTGCATTTGACTTATAACTTGACAAATAACTACAAGGTTGGTGTACCTGACACCTCAAACGGACACCTCAATGTTTCCAAGTGCCTCCAACCCACCCATCCTCCAACTTACTCAATAACAATGATGAGCTGAGGCATACCTGTCCTGCAGAACGGGGAAATACAGCAGGTAACTCTTGCCATTGATTGTGATGCTCCCAGTTCCACAGTCTCGGAGTTTGATGCTGGCCTTGGCTGTTTTCCTCCTGCCTGGGTGAGGAGAAGTGAAGGTGATTATTTTTGATGACCTAAGTATTTTTACCTGATACTGAGGAAAATGATCAATTATCGGGAACTAAAAACCTTAAAGGACTTTTCTAGCTTTGTTAAAACCTCACCCGTCAGCATCTCATGGACACTGTCATAAAAGCCAAGTAAATTTCTCATAGCAAATCCAATTCAATTTCGCATCCCACTGGTTTTAACACAAAATATCAACTGAATGTCCAATTTCTGCAGATACTGACCAGGTTCTGCAGGTATGACAGGCGTATCATTGCTGTCCAAAGAAAAAAATGCATCTCCAAAGTAGCAACTTTACAGGAGAAGGCAAAAATGTTCTAAACATTTTATGTAAATTCGTGTAACAGTAATACATTCCAGGCCATTTTGGAGCATTTCTATTGGTCCATTTATTACAAACCTTCCACACAATGTAAAAGACGTGCTGTGCCCAAATCGTGTAGAAAAACTGGTAAAAATGGAGATGTACTGTATGTGTTTTTTGGATGGTGATATATTGTGTGTTCCAAACTGGCCCAGTAATACTTGTGGAAGTGTTACTAGATTTGTGTCAGTAATTTTTATCAAAATAGTGGAGTTTGTGTATACCCTCAGCCTGGCTGAAGGCCACTCCATTCTCATCGTGCTGGACAGCTGGGATCTCCTGCTTGCTGGACTGCACCTCCAGCTGCCGGCGGAACCGCTGCACAAACTCCTCCTCCATAGCGCAGTAGGGCATGGACAGCAACCTCTCCATCAGCTGGAGGAACCGGGTGTACTGCATACAAACAGAAACATGGTCAGCAGCAGACAAAAAAAAACACATTCACTCAAACTTGTAAACAGCACCCTCTTGTGCTGTCTTTAGGAAATGCAGGCTTTTAGACCTGCGCCTCACATCCAGGGCAGGGAGCATCTGCAAGTGCTTTAAAAACGCAGGGATTTCATAACTACTCAATGGCCGTATGGGGGGCACTTTAACCATTTGAATTGAAAGGAAAAAAAAAACAAAAAAAAAAACATTTTTGTTCTGTTGGGATATTTCATAAATCTTACTCCTTAACCATCCCGTGCCAGCTGTCCATTATCAGCTCCAGACTCTCTGCTACACGCCAGAGTGTTCATGTCCCATCTTTGTCCAGAAAGAGTGTTGCCTTCACCAAATACTTGCAGCCAATCAAAACATTCTACTATATACATGCTGGGATTTAATGTCATTGGCCTGTATTGTTGGCCTGTATTGGCCAACCTGCCCCATTCAACTGCAACTGTTGTATACTGTTCTGGACTGTACTTCCAGTACAGTAATTCCAGATATCCTGTGAGGTAAATGAGCAGGAAAAAGGAGACGAAGCAGGCAAAACACCGTCAAATGTGCAGCATCAAAATGACCACTATAGTGACGAAATACGTAGACTAGGCGACTAATGAGAACAAAGAGTCGTCTGATGGAGATGAAATAGTTTGTATATATGATCAAAACGACCCCTAATGACCTTACGAGGTATAAATACTCAGGCCTTTGTGTTTTATCATAATCTTATAACAGTTTTTCAGTTCTTGACATAATTTGAAAACGCCTGTTGCCCTTTATAAAGTGTGTAAACGTCACATAAAGAAAGGCGCAAAAGAAACGACAGAAAGAATTCTGGTTCCATTGACTTCCGTTAAAAATAAAGGACGTTTTTTCCTCCTCCTGTAAAGTTATTTTGGAGGTACAAGGTTTTCTTCCGACAACAGCGACATGCACGGCGTATATGGAGACTCTATTGTGTCAAATGTTCACATCTTACAAACATCTAAAACCCCGGCGACATGCTCACATCATGATCTGAGATGTTTTCTACCAGTAACTCCTCCAGCTCCTCCTTCAGCAGCCATCTGCTCCCAGTCAGAGACCTGAGGACACAAACACACACATGCTTTTAATACAAACGATCAGATTTATTTAAAAAAGAAATAAGTGAATAAATAAAATGTGACAGACAAAAGGAGAAATCTGTACTGTTAAACGCGGGACTCACATCTGTCTGGTGTCCTTTGTGAAAAGTCCTTTGTTTCTCATACTGTCCTGATATTTCTCGAGGGCCAGCACTTTCCCAAACGTGTCCTGGAATAAAGAAAATCATTTAATTCGAAGAGCAGATACAGCCAAAATGTCCATCTTGGGGGGGCAAAACAATATTTATGATAGGCTGAGGACCAAAAAAGACAAAACAGCTGGCTTGTTAGAAATGAAGGTCAAACAGTGTAAATGTTCCCTCAGAGGTTCTGCAGTGGGTTTAAGGTCTGATTGTGGAGCTTAAATCAGTTCCTCCAGGTGAAAAGTTGGTATTTGTTCCTTTTCATAACCGAATGATTTAAAACAGAGCAGTAGAATAAAAGCCTGGAGGCGAGGCGAGGCGGGGTGTGTGGAGTCAGTCCAGCTTAGAACAGATCATTTCAGTGGATTATGGTTCAGTTATGATCCCTGACTGAAGGCACTGCCACAGTGACAGTTTAGTACCTTTATTTAAGTTAAGTGATACTTTTTGATCCCACAACTGGGGAAATTCCACCTCCCATTTAACCCATCCGTGAAGTGAAACACCACATACACACTAGTGAAAACACACACTAGGGGGCAGTGAGCACACTCGCCCGGCGCGATGGGCAGCCCTATCCACGGCGTCCGGGGAGCAATTGGGGGTTAGGTGTCTTGCTCAAGGACCTCAGTCATGGACTGTTGGCACTGGGGATCGAACCAGCGACCTTCTGGTTAGAGGGTCAAGTTCCCTAACCTCCAGCCCACGACTGCCCCATTTCTGAGTCCACTGAGATTAAACAATTTACTTTATCCATCCATCCATTTTCTAAGCTGCTTCTCCTTCAGGGTCGCGGGGGGATGCTGGAGCCTATCCCAGCAGTCTTCGGGTGGAAGGCAGGATACACCCTGGACAGGTCGCCAGTCCATCGCAGGGCTTAACTTTAAATATGCAAATTTCTATGTAAAAGGTTCAAATGAACCATGCATATGTATCCATACACACTGGACAAATAGCTTAAACAACAAGGAAGCAGATGGTCATTATAGTGAAGCACCAGTCGTAAGCACCAAAAGCAAGTGAGTGCTAATAGCGCACCCTTGTGGAGAATCTTAGGCACGTCTGAGTGAGTGAGTGAGTAACAAGAAAGGTCCCGAGACTTTGAAGACCTCCTTCATACAAACATGCACATGAATCTCCAAAACGGAGGGAGATTCCATCCGTCTCTTCAGCACTGACTGGATTTAATGGTGTGTGTGTGTGTGTGTGTGTGTGTCTTCCTACAGCAACGTCCACTTTATCTATCCCTCCATAGGAGTCACTGGTGTTACCAATCCTCATTGGTGTCACACATAATAAAGGGAACACCAGAGACGTTTTAATGAACACTGCATTTTACAAAAACAGCTGCTACAGAGCATCAAACCACGTGCAGTAAATCATGGAAAATCCACTAATGTGCCATTTGTATTCTATTATTTTTTGTTTTTAAAGTAGGTCACAGCAGTGACCTCAACTTTATGAAATCATGAGCTGAATGAGAACATTCCTGTTCTTCATAGATCCTCAGAAAACAGGTAAAACCAAGCCGAGTGACGTCATCGGTGCGACTTTTACTTCATAATGAGATTTTTTATTACGCAGTAACACCAGTGACACGACTCCTGGGGACCACAGCTTTCATTATACATTTAATATTTATTTGGCTTTTGGTTTCTTCATGCCATTTAACTCATATTTTATACTCATGTAAAGATTATTGTAGTTAAAACTGCAGAAAAACATTTTTACCTCAAAATGTGGCCTCAGCCTTCACACAGGACTGAGGAATTCTATATAAATGATTTATAAACCAGTTTGGCTAAACTGATGGATCGAGAAGGTGTAATTGTTTAACTGGTTTTATTTTAAAATATAAATAAATGACCCTATAATAATAAGTTACCGTAACATGTTTTTCAAGTATAATATATCTGAACGCTACGGACACAAAAATGGACGTTTCCACAGAATGACGTCTGGGTGTTGTACAGGGATTGAACTGGGGAGCGCTCGGGCTGCAGTCCCGCTCATAGAGACCAACACACACACTACCAAACACACACTATCTAGATCAGTCCAACATAGAGACAGACACACACAAAGATATCCAGAACAGTCCAGCATACAGAGACAGACACACACACAGATATCCAGAACAGTCCAGCATACAGAGACAGACACACACAGAGACCCAAAGACATACACACTCCCACACATCCAGAACAGTCCAACCATAGAGACACACAGACACTCACCCACCCACCCACCCACAGAGACACACCCTCACACACAGATTTACAGTCCACCATAGAGACAAACACACACACACACACACACATATCCAGAACAGTCCAACATACAGAGACAGACAGACAGACAGACACACAAATACACACACACCCTCACACATATCCAGAACAGTCCAGCATACAGAGACAGACACACACAGAGACACAAAGACATACACACTCCCACACATCCAGAACAGTCCAACCATAGAGACACACAGACACTCACCCACCCACCCACCCACAGAGACACACCCTCACACACAGATTTACAGTCCACCATAGAGACAAACACACACACACACACACACACACACACATATCCAGAACAGTCCAACATACAGAGACAGACAGACAGACAGACAGACACACAAATACACACACACCCTCACACATATCCAGAACAGTCCAACATAGAGACAGACACACACACACAGATATCCAGAACAGTCCAACATAGAGACAGACACACACACACAGATATCCAGAACAGTCCAGCATATAGAGACAGACAGACAGACAGACAGACAGACAGACAGACAGACAGACAGACAGACAGACAGACAGACAGACAGACAGACAGACAGACAGACAGACAGACAGACGCACACACACAGACAGACACACACACACCCTCCCGGCTGCAGGAGGAGCTGCCATGCGGAGCTGGATGGCGTTCTCGGGCATGCTTGTCTAAATTGGCATCGCGCCCACCAGCCTGGAGTGCCCGTCAGGCGTTGTGGCAGTGGAGCGGAGCGGGGCAGGGCAAGGTTTGTGTGTGTGTGTGTGTGTGCGCGCACGCATGCAGCTCACGTCGTCCCTTTCCCCTCTGCCGCACGAGAATTCATTTCCCCCGCAATTATTCCACAGCTGTTTGTTTAATTCCGTCCTGATAGAGTGCGTCTAATCCACCGACACTCGCCAAAAAAGCAAACACTCGGGCAAAAACCAATTTTCAGCACAAAAAAAGGAGAGGAGTAATAGAAAAGAAATATACGGGAGTAGTGGCGACGGTGGGGGCGAGTGGAACGCGCATTACATGTTCACAAACACACACACAGCCATAAAGGAAGCCAGAGAAACTCAAATGGGTGAAATAAAAGGAAGAGGTGGAGGGAGAAGTTGCTTTATCTCACAATGTCTGAGACGGGAAGAACAAGCAGCTTTGAAGGGCCTTTAGGTCGGCCCAGGCTTTTCATATTCAATAAATCAGAAGGACGCAGTTCAGCCAGAGATCGGCCACTTCACCTCAGGTTTTGAAGAAGGATTAGAACAAAGCTAAGCTTTATGTAGCATGCCACAAAGCAGGGGGTGATGGGAAATCCTGTACAAGGACTGGGAATATGAACAAACACATGAGTGACTTCTGCCATACCTGCACTGCTGTTCAGAAGCAGTCATTTGTATTCATTAATAATGTACTTCGATGAATAGGTTATAAACTTGACACCAAAACAAAACAAAACCAAGTTTACTCACAACTGAAAGGACCAACAACAAGAAGTTATGGCATGGTTAAAAAAAAAAAAGATTCTAAAAGGTAAATGTTATTAAATAATAAGCTCGCCCTACCTATTTTTAGTCATTTCTCATCAAAAAAGCTGAATCTGTGGGAGTTGGTCACGGCTTTACAGCTTTCTAGAGTTAGAATTACTGTATAAATGAATCCGCAACAAAATTGGTTTATATTACTGAAAACAGTGAGTCCAAACATTTGACCAGTATATATGACATTAATGTGCTTCTGTGAAAAAACAGCTTATGGTCTGAACTGAGTGTAAATTAGGAAGTGTACAGGAATCAATCAGCGCTTGTGCTTGCACGTTTAACTTGTGTTACGGGTGTGAAAAATAACTGGAGGCAAAAAAAAAAAAAAAAATGGCCATTTTAAAATCTGTTTACAGTTACGACAAGACCAGAACCGGTTTATGAGGAGCCTGGCCACTTCCTATTTCGCCTATTACATCCAAAACAAGACTGCAAAAAGCCAGAGGGTGCCTGTGAGCGAGTCCTCGATGAGGGGGAGTAAAAGGAGATGAACAGCTAAAAACGGAAAGTTAAAATAGTTTCTAAATCACTCGCCCAGGACTTTCCTTTCATTTTAGAGAGTAGATACTCAGAATCCTTTATTGATCCCAGAGGGAAACTGCAGCTGTTGCAGTTGCAACCATTTATGTAAAAGAATAAAACATTAACAATTTAAAACAAAGATTAAGAGAAATTTGCAATAAGTACACAAGATCTAAGTTCTTATGAATACAGTAAAGTGGTGGTGACTGTGATAATAGATATTAAGCATGAACTACTGTAACAGGCAGCATGCGCGCATTCAGAGGTTTGTATTTCACTATAAAAAGCAAAGAAAACTCTTTTCGTTTCTTGTTTTCTAAAAAAAAAAACAAAATCCACAAAAATCATGACATGCTACCCCTTTACATGGATAAATAAAACTAAGGGCTAAGGGCTCAGAGGTAGGGGTGAGGGGTCAAATGGGATTGGGCCTTACTTTTGATCCATCCCCCTTAAATGTGGATAGTAACCTTGGAATACTGCAGCATTTCATCTTCGTTCCTCGACATGGCTTTTCTTTGCTTTCAATTTTTCAGGATTATATATATATATATATATATATAAACACACACACACACACACACACACACACACACAAAAATTCCAATTCCAGATTTCCAACGCAGCCAAACTCTGTATACACTGCTTTTCCACCCGGCAGTGCAATACGGTACGCTTACAAATCTCTGAGCGCTCATTACGCTGTAACGTCCACTGCCAAGTGACCCACACTGAACTTGGTTACTCTTCTTGTTGGAGTACCAGAAAGATCAGGGGGGCTGCAGAAGCGTGGGTGGAGCCAATACTGGTATAAAACACTGATTGGTCAAATGCAATCATCACAGAATCATCACATGGTGTAGGTTAATAAATAAATAAGCAAACGCATAAACAGCCAGTATGAGGGTCTGTGACTCCACTGAGCGAAAAATCATATGACCACAAACTAAAGAGAATCTGCCCACGTTTCAGCCTCTGATGTGGCAGGAAACGGGCAGAGGTGCCTCGACTAGGCCAGGGGCAGTTCTGTGTACAGATTTCTAACTGTACCGCGCTGTACTGCTCTGCTCTGCTCACAGGAGAGGATTCCAGTTTTTAGAAGCTAAATAATATAAGCTTATAAGATAAATTGGTTGATGATTCTGATTATTTACTACATAAAATACAGTTTTTATGCATTTGCATATTATTTTTGTCAAACATCGGGCAATTTGCCCAATTACACATAAAATATACCATTTTTACTCATACAGTACACAATAATAGTTTGATGTAGGGTCCACACAGTAACACACCACCACCACGTCAGTGTTACTGCAGCACTGAGAATGACCCACCACCCAAACAGTACCTGCTCTGTGAGGGTCCACGGGGGTTCTGACCACTGAAGAACAGGGTAACAGAGTATCAGAGAAACAGATGGACTACAGTCTGTAACTGTAGAACTACAAAGTGCAGCTATACAGTAAGTGGAGCTGATAAGATGGACAATGAGCGCAGAAACAAGGAGGTGGTCAGGATGTTATGGCTCATCAGTTCATATACGCACACATATCCATCCACCTGTTCTGCCTACAGCTTCTTCCTGCCCATTCATGCTGAACTTCTAAGAAGGACTTCAGCTTGGACTGCTTTCTGAGGTACAATACAGGGCAGCCAGTCAGAACAGAGCTCATTTACATGTGTCAGTCTTAAAGGCACAGTAACAAAAACGGCCTGTCTATTCTAAGGGATATAGAGAGGTTGGAATAACTGTTCTTGGTATATAAAGCCACACAAAAAAGTGAATCCCAGAGGGGGATAAAAGAAAAACAAATTAGTATGTGTGCCTTTTGATAACAGATGTTACATTAAGTCAAAGTTGTGCTGAATAAAAGCACATATATTATAGTTTTACCACGTTACCTATGTCAAAAGTATAACGATCAGACTAGACGTTTTAAGGGGTTAAGGGATTCACTCAGCAAAAGGGAGGAAACCCTACACATTCAAAAAACTAGCACCGCAGCTTTTGGACGCATTAGCAGCACAAGCCAACAGTACTAACTTGGGTTTGAATGTGTATACGTGGCAAGCTGCTTGTGCGATTGTGTGTGCGTGTGTGTGTGTGTGTGTGTGTGTGTGTGTGAGCACGCTTCTCTTTTCATCTCATTCCTGTAAAATACTGCTGTGCGTCGGCTGGGGAGCTGTACATTATTTCGCGGCCGCAGTGGGGCTTCAGGGTGTGCGGCACCTCCTCGTGTTCCGAGGCTGATTCGGAGCGCCGAGCGCCGCGGCCGATTTGACACACCTATTTAAATTAACAGCAGGGGTCCCCGCTACTGCCGGGCAAAGGGGAGGCTCAGGGGCTCGGGCAAGCCGAGGACAATGCCACATTAGTCAACACACACACATACGCACGCACGCGCGGATCCACAGCGCTCCAGCGCCACGTCTGAGCCCAAGGTCGACTCCAAAAGATAAATGGTAGAGGGGAAGGAGAGAAGGAGATATGCATAAAAAAAGCAGAAGGCAAAAACTTTGAAAAAAGGAATTAGCTGAGGTGACAAAGAGCCGGTTAGAGAACGCCGCTGTCTCTGGGGCTCCTTCCCCAAAATCCCCAAAGCACAGCTGTACCCCTGTAATAGCGCACACACAGAGACCCGTCTGTAATAGCACAAAGCCCAGGCGTGCCTAGTGAAGTGTGTGCTGCTCCCTGCTGTAAATGCGATTTGGGGAGGAGAAACAGAAGACCGTCACAGTGAACAACCCCATCTCCTCTCTTAACCACACACACCTCTCTCTCTCCTCCTCCTCCTCCTCTTCACTCCGGCCTTTTCAAACGCTCTTGCTGAATCTACTCCTACTCTGTTCTCTTCTCCGTCTCCTTTTTCTCGATTTCATCTTTTCCTGACGCTTTACTAGCAGCAGCGCTGAGCCGACTCAGCCACTCAAAGCGCTCTTGGTCAATTAAGACTTTTAATTACGACTTTATGCATTTACTTAGTTCATTTTTATCAGTGGAGATAATTCTGCAAACGGAGGTTTGGAGCACGTAGCTGGCGAGTGATTAACAGGGGTGTAGCTACAAGGGGACCGGGGCGGAGGGGGTCCAGGTCTCCTCACGAAGAAGCCAGGCTCCTTCAAAGATTTCTGCTAGGAGGGGAAAAAAATAAGGCGAATAGTAACGTGTTCTTATAATACAGGAGGAACTCAAAGGCACCGAGTTTGTGTGTCTTTGTGCTCTTTTTCCAAAAGTCAACACAAACTGGGGACGAGAATTTTTCTTCCTTAACGTCATGCATTTCTGAGGGAAACGGGCTTTTCGGGCAGGAAACAACTGATTTGGACTCAACAAAGTCTCACTTATTTTGCAGAAAAAGCCACAAATAAAC
>NC_051240.1:17333471-17385971 GCF_015220715.1 Pygocentrus nattereri
TTCTCACTACTAAAGAGGGCAAAATATACACTATACTTCCAAAAGTTTTCACCCCCTCATCCAAATCACTGAATTCAGGTGTTCCAGTCACTTCCATGGCCACAGGTGTATAAAGCCGAGCCCCTAGGCCTGCAGACTGCTTCTACAGACATTAGTGAAAGAATGGGTCGCTCTCAGGAGCTCAGTGAATTCCAGCGTGGTGCAGTGATCGGACGCCACCTGTGCAGCAAGTCCAGTCGTGAAAATTCCTCACTACTAAATATTCCACAGCCAACTGTCAGTGGGATTATAACAAAGTGGAAGCATTTGGGAACGACAGCAACTCAGCCACGAAGTGGTCGGCCAAGTAAAATGACAGAGTGGGGTCAGCGGATGCTGAGGGGCATAGTGCGCAGAGGTCACCGACTTTCTGCAGAGTCAATCACTACAGACCTCCAAACTTCATGTGGCCTTCAGATCAGCTCAAGAACAGCGTAGAGAGCTTCATGGAATGGGTTTCCATGGCCATGGGGGGATCATGGTGTGGGGGTGTTTTTCAGGAGTTGGGCTCGGCCCCTTAGTTCCAGTGGAAGGACCTCTTAAAGCTTCAGCACCAAGAGATTTTGGACAATTTCATGCTCCCAACTTTGTGGGAACAGTCCTGACCTCAACCCCATAGAACCCCTTTGGGATGAATTAGAGCGGAGACTGTGAGCCAGACCTTCTCGTCCAACATCAGTGTCTGACCTCACAAATGTGCTTCTGGAAGAACGGTCAGAAATTCCCATAAACACAGTTCTAAGCCTCGTGGAAAGCTTTCCAGAAGAGTTGAAGGTGTTATAGCTGCAAAGGGTGGGCCAACATCATATTAAACCCTATGGGTTAAGAATGGGATCTCACTCAAGCTCATACGTGTGTGAAGCCAGACGAGCGAATACTTTTGGAAATAGTGTATATTTTGATTGTTTTTGCCATTTAAAACCACACAGAAATCATAAAAAAACAATCCAAGAGAAATGTAGGGCATGCCTTTAAAAAGCTTCTCTGAAGATGCTTAAATTCCTTAAAAACCCCAACAACAAAGTGACTGCATGCTATTTTAGGCTTCAGATTCATTTTTTTCCCCAAAAGCCGATCTTGCATTTCTGGGAATTTCAGCCAGATACTGATACCCATCGGTCTCCATTTTTTAATGCTTCCTTTTTAAGAAATGATTTGTAAAGCTTACCTTCATGACAGGCCGTGCTCGTTTCTCAAACAGACCGGAGGGAAAGAGGTACGCTATGCTCCTCTGCAAAAACAAACACACAGATTCAACATGATTGAAAATACGTTATTACCTCCAACCCTAAAATGAGAAACTATGTAGAAACAAGTGTTAATAAAATTGCCTTTTAGATGTCTGTATGAATTGTGACAAATAATACACAATGGGTTATTTATGAACACATTGGGGGGAAAAAAAAGAAATGAAAAAGGTGAAAGAGAGGGGGGTGAAGTGAGATGACAGCAGATGCACTGGAAAAGGACACGCAGCCATGTATCACGCTGTCAAAATTGGAGAACGAGGGTGTGTGGAAGAAAGAAGAGAGCAAGAAAAAGAAGCGAGCGAGAGAGAGAGAGCGAGAGAGCAAGAGAGCGAGAGAGCGAGAGAGAGAGCGCGAGAGAGAGCGCGCGAGAGAGAGAGCGCGAGAGAGAGAGAGAGAGCGAGAGAGAGAGCGAGAGAGAGAGCGAGAGAGAGAGCGAGGCAGAACGCAGTGGCAGATGAAGGCAGCACCTGTTAATTCCCTGAAAGGCAATATGGCACAACTCCCTGAGGGAGGTATAGCCTCTTCATACCACTCCACAGAGCTCCAGTGACTAAACTTCATCCGAGGCCGGCGATATAAGAACACGTACACCTACAGCACCATCCACCTCTTCGAACTTTGTTGAGAAACTTGACTGCAGAGAAGCTGTGAAGGACGCTGACCGTCTGCTGTGACAAGGGCAAGACTGCTAATGAAAACCAAATACGGTCCAAATCAGAGGCCACGTCAGCTAACGCCATACAAACGGCTCCATTCCTGTTCGGTAGACGGATAAGAGCTGTTGGAAATACGACCACGACAGGTTCAGCAGTGTCACTCTGAATGCTGGGAACTATAAGTAGGAAGCAGGCGTCGGCGACTGCGTGATGGCTGACGGAATCAGATATCGGCAATTATTGACAATTCGGTGAGGTTTCATAGGTGATGGCAACGAGAACTGACGGAGAATTAGAGACTCCCAAATCGATTCTAAACAGTTTGCTGAATAATCTAGAAATGTAACTCCACACTGGTCTGAGCTGCTGCTCTGTACAGCTCAAGTGTCCGATGACGTTAAAAATTCAGAAAATATAACACCATGTTTTCCCACACACACACACACACACACACACACACACACACACACACACACACACACACACACACACACACACACACGTCAAAAGAGAACCTTGTCTCTCCATTTTTGTCGTTTCTCAGTTTTCGACAGAATCTGAAAATCCCTGTTGTCCTTCACATTGTGTGTAAATTTCAGAACATCTTGGGGAAAATGTCTGGTTCCACTGACTTACATTAAAAGTCTTCTTCTTCTTTCGGCTGCTTTTCGGGTCGCCACAGCGGATCATCTGCCTCCATCTTGCCCTATCCACTGCCTCCTCTACTTTCACACCAACCATCTCCATGTCCACCTTCACTACATCCATAAACCTTCTCTGAGGTCTACCTCTTCTCCTTCTACCCGGCAGCTCCATCTCCAACATTCTTTGCCCAATATATCCACTATTCCTCCTCAACACATGCCCAAACCATCTCAACCTGGCCTCTCTGGCTTTATCTCCAAACTGCTCCACCTTCACTGTCCCTCTGATCTGCTCATTTCTAATCTTGTCCAGCCTGGTCACTCCCAACGAAAATCTCAGCATCTTCATCTCTGCCACCTCCAGCTCAGCCTCCTGTCTTTTAGACAGAGCCACAGTCTCCAAACCATCATCATAGCAGGACACACTACATTAAAAGTACAGTAGGTTTTTTCCTTCTCCTGTAAAGTTACCAGTTTGGAGACAAGGATTTCCTCCTACAGCAGCAATGTACACTCACCGGCCACTTTATTAGGTTCAATTGCTTGTTAACACAAATAGCTAATCAGCCAATCACACGGCCACAGCTCAGTGCATTTAGGCATGTAGAGGTGGTCAAGACAACGTGCTGAAGTGCAGACCGATCATCAGAACGGGGGAGAAAGGGGATTTAAGGGGCTTTGAACGTGGCGTGGTTGTTGGTGCCAGACGGGCTGGTCTGAGTATTTCAGAAACTGCTGATCTGCTGGGATTTTCACGCACAACCATCTCTAGGGTTTACAGAGAACGGTCCGAAAAAGAGGAAATATCCAGTGAGCGGTCAGTTGTGTGGACGAAAACGCCTCGTTGATGTGAGAGGTCAGAGGAGAATGGGCAGACTGGTTCCAGATGATAGAAAGACAACAAGAACTCAAATAACCAACCAGAATCGCTGAGGAACGTTTCCAACACCTTGTTGAAAGTCTGACAAGAATTAAGTCAGTTCTGAAGACAAAAGGGGGTCCAACCTTTTACTAGCAAGTACCTAATAAAGTGGCCAGTGAGTGTGTGTGTGTGTGTGTGTGTGTATATATATATATATATATATATATATATATATATATATATATATATATATATATATATATATATATATATATATATATATATATATATATATATATATACACACACATACATACACACACACACTCACACACCTCATGTCTGAACCACTGCTTTTACCATACTTTTATATCTGCTCAATGTGGAGTGGTACATGCAGAAAAACTAGTTCACCACTTTCAACACTACATTTAAAACTCAGACACAGACTAGTAGCAAACAAAATAACTACATCTGCACCACAGACACTGCGACCCCTGGTTCCCATCACCACCACTATAAAGAAGGCGGCAAGCTTCACTGCAACTAACCATTTCAAATCCAACCCCTCTGAATGACTTCGTTTGCATCTGAATGACTGAATTATGCAGCAATTCGGAAGAATCAGCAGAATTCCCAATTAAATACATCAGCCAATACTGATACCAACTCAATATTTCTCCTTTAAGAACTACCAAGCTTTAAAAGCAGCCATTCTTAATTGAAACACTTCACTTAAGCATCATGTTCTCACTACTTAAACACTCGACTAATCTACAGGAACGAATACACAGCTAACGACATCACATCACCCAAGGTGAGCGTGCGCCATTTCAGGCTACACTTGTTACAATAATGGATCTTATTCATTCTTATCCTGCCTCCGATATCTAATCCAGCATTTTCTGCTGATATCAGCCCAACAGCGGCATCGGATCGGTGCCTCCTCGAGAACCTTCGTTTCGCTATGTAAAGGCATCAGTGGAGGTTTCATCACAGCCATCGCTGGTCTTGGCATCGAGCTCCAAGATCTCTGAACCCACCTGATGAGGGGACGCGGGCGTGCGTATGTGTGTGACAGCGTAGAGAAGGCAGGTGAAGCTTGCCGTCTTCATTAATTACTTCCTGCTGGCAGCGCTGGCCGTGCAGCTGTTTCACACCTTCCCCGCTTTCGCAGGAACATCATGTCGGCTGAAGCGGCTGGCGGCGAGGTGGGCGCCAGCGCCAGTTCAGACGCCCATCCGCTGCCCGCTCACTGCCCCCCAGTCCGAACCATTTTCCGCTTGCGGACCCCCACTCATCTGGCAGAGGCACGGCCAGCGTCACTCCCTCTTAGCCACGCTCACGCTGAGCGCTCCATTCATTAACGACGTGGGAGGTTTGGGGATAAACATCAAAGTGCTGCAAATTGGGCCAAATTTGGTGGGATGAATCAATTACAGACGAAGCTTCGAAAGGAACGGACTGGGCATGAAAGTTCTGTTGAACAGTCCGTTGCCCGTGGGAGAGGGTCTGAACAGTCTTACCAAAAGAAATTCGGCAATTTCGACCCACCGTTAACAGAGAACCGCGTAAAGAGAATCCTTTTATGGTGGAACAACATTTTCTCCGCAATATTAGCTACTAGAGGTAGAACTGGGCAGCAGTACAGTAATCAGATATACTACAATAGTTAAAAATAAAACGGTACTTAAAAATTACGTCGCGTCATTTTTATTCCACGTCCAAATAAACACAGGCCAAGCACTTTGATTTTTGTAGCACTGATAGAAAAAGGGAAAAGAAAAAAAATACAATGGGAAAAACTAAGCATGACAGCGGCTCAGTGACCGCTAAGAGCTGCACACACCACAGAATACGCTCACTTTCAGCTTTCAGTCAAACACCAGTCACTCAACTTCGAGATATCCTCTACACGGGTGTTCGTCAGTTAGCCGAAACCAAACGAGTGCTGCGTGGCACGATGAGCGGAACTAACTGGAGTCCCACGCGTCTCTACTAGCTGCAGCACTGTTTAACATTAACATATCAGCTACACACTACAGCAAAACTCGGACACCTTCTACAAAAACAGCTGATCTAAAAAGGGGTGCCCAAACTTTTGGTCTTGGGGGGCACGAGTGCAATATTTGTGGGCTGAGGGCCAAACACTTCACAGGTCCGGCCCGCGACGCGGTCCTATTCAGCCGGTGAAATAATTTGACTTTCCTGCTCGAATTGGCCTGTTTCACCCAGATATGCACTACAGTCCCCAGCATGCACTGCAACATGGCATGCCTTCTGACCCTCTGACCCGAGGGTGAGGGTAATCGACGGCATCCAGGCAATTGTAATAACGTAAACACTGCCTTTTGCTCTCGTTGTGATGTCCAATATGCGCGAAGAGAGAGAAAAGGTTCAGACAAACCGCACGAGGTGGAGACTGAACGCTGAACTGAACGCATTTTAATACACTCACATTTCTTCATCGCTATATAAATATCATGAACATCAGTCCTCGGTTCGAATCAAGCTGTGAGAAACGCGAGCGTTTGTTGTGTGTGTTCATGACGATAACGAGCATCGTTTTTTCCATTGTTCACAATCGCTGGAATCCGGGTTTTTCTGTTACCCCAACATCAACCTGTGGGCCGGCGGTTACACGAAAAGAAAGATAGTTCAACCAAAGTTTTTAAAAACTACGTAAAAGAATTCGTTTTTATTGAGAATTATTTTTGAATAGAATGTGTGAGTGTGTGTCTGTCTGTCTGCCCTGCGATGGACTGGCAACCTGTCTAGGGTGTGTCCTGCCTTCCACCCGATGACCACTAGGCTCCAGCACCACCCACACCCCCCCCAACCCCCTGCGACCCTGAGGGACAAGCAGCTTAGTAAATGTGTGTGTGTGTGTGTGTGTTTCTGAATAAGTATTCAGTGCCTATTTTGCTGTTGCAGTTTTGGCATATTCTGAATGAACTATAAGGCCCATTCGGGTTGCAGTGAAAGATAAAACTGAGATAAAAACCCATAAATTTATTCAATGAGGGCCCTTTTAGTGGCCGAGTTTGACCACCCCTGATTTAGTGCTATCAGAATGTTTGTGAGGATGTGGAAAAGCTGCATGATTTCAACAGTTTTAACCCTTCACGCGCATCCCAGTGACGGACAGACTCAAGTGATTTCTATCTCAAAGCCTTGCTTGACTCTTGGTAGGTCATGGATTTCGGTGCTTTATCGAGGTACATAAACTTGAACTTACGGCTGCTTTCCAACCCCTGCTTTTCACTGCATGTGTCTACAGCAGCAAACAAGTCCAGCCACCCAGGAGTTTCATCCTGTAAGAGCAGAACCAGGTCAGCAGTAATGAATCTTAAAATGAATAATGAAGCTGCAGTTTACTCAACACAGTTAACCGACTCAGTTCTGTTCCACTGAGTTTTGTCCATGATACTACAAGCAAGAGCCAAACACTGGCCTTCTCCCACACCTGGTGTCCAAACCTAGTTAGCCAAAGCCAACAAGTGCAAACCACAGCAATACAGGTGAAGAAAGGCTGGCGAGGAAGACGAACACAGACAGCCAAGAACTATGAAAAAGGGCATCTTACGTCTATGTCCTCCTGCGTGAACGTCTCTGGGTCTTCTCCCATGATGTTGGCCAAGTGCCGCTTGCCGATGTTGAACTCCTCAACCTGTTTCTTAATGTACTCCTCTGAGAACTTCTCCGGACCAGCCGCCGCCAGGTTCTTCCGCCACGCTGCCGAGGACACGCATATCTGCCTGCTGAGCAGCTGGAGAGGAAAAGCGAGAGAATAAATACATGCAGTAACCTACAAAAGTAAAGCAATATAACACTTAGGACAATTAATTTACATATTCAGATTTAATGGATCTAAAACAGGAACTTTACTCAATCACTAGATGCCGCCCTACCGTCCCCATGAGGCGAACTCTTCAGGACCTACAGATCCAGAAAGATGTGCTTTACAACTCATTTATTTCATTTAAAACTTTCCCAGACTTCTCAGGCCCTGTGCAAACACCCCTTCGCCAAGAAGCAAACAATCCACAAACACACAGCTCTTAACTAAATGTTCTACATGTCGCTGCTGTCGAAACAAAACCTCGTATCTCCAAAACGGGAATTTTACAGGAGAAGGAAAAAACACACTTTACTTTTAATGGAAGTCAATGGAACCAGAGTTTTTTCCCCAAGTCATTTTGGGTCGTTTCTTTTAGCGCAGTCAACATGAAATTTGCACACAATGTAAAGGGGAACCGTCATTTCCAAATTATGCCAAAAACTGAAAAACATCAAAACTGGAGATACAAGGTTTTCTACAGCAATATGCCTTTTCTTGTAGTTCAGTTCTTCCGCAGAGCTCCGCCTATTACATCTGTGAGGGTTTACGCACCAAAATCACTCGGAATTCACTTTTATATGAGCATTTTTCCAACGATGGATGGATTTCCAAAAGTATTCGGTCACCTGGCTTCACACACATGTGAACTTGAGTGTCATCCCATTCTTAATCCATAGGGCTTAATATGATGTCGGCCCACCCTTTGCAGCTATAGCAGGTTCAGCTCTTCTGGGAAGGCTTTCCACGAGGGTTAGGAGTGTTTATGGGAATTTCTGACCGTTCTTCCAGAAGAGCATGTGAGGTAAGACACTGATGTTGGACGAGAAGGCCTGGCTCACAGTCTCCGCTCTAATTCATCCCAAAGGTCAGGACTCTGTGCAGGCCAGTCAAGTTCTTCCACACCAAACTGGCTCATCCGTGTCTTTATATTAATTTCAGGTGAAAATCCTCCAACGTCTCTCTTGGTAAACCAGTCTTTGAATAGAATGTAACTAATTAGTGATGCTGAAGTCTATTAAAATTAGCAGGGGTGGGAATCTCTCGGCACCTCACGATTCGATTACGATCCAGAGGCTGCGATGCGATTATAAAAGGGTCACTGTGTCAGTAAAATCTTCGAAACGGGACGTGTGCAACAGAGCGCGACTGCAAGTCACGCAGCGACGATGTGTTAAATCTGCAACGAGAGACTGTCAAACACTAAAAAGCTGCGAAGATGAAGTCGCTTCTCTTTCGAATTTTCCCGCGCCACCTTAAATGGTGCCGCATGTACATTCGGCGCCTCAGTCAGAATTTAAGGTGGAACGGGAAAACTGGAATTTAAGGTGGAACTGGAGAATGAGAAGCAACTTCAGCCTCATAAAACAGCCGAACGTTGAGACATTTTACAAGAAACGATCTACTTTAGCGTAAGAGTTTTCCGGAGGAGATGTGAGGAACGCCGCTAGAGCTGAGTAAATCAGCGCTTATACAAGGACATTAACACATGGAGACTGTGTGGCTTATACTGGACATTAAACGTTGTGGCTCCCAGGTGGTTTGATTTTTGCTGAAAGGACAAAATGTCTCTTCTTAACATTTGGTTTGTGACTCCTGACCTAACCTGGCTTTAAATGCAGAGCCGGTCGGATTTCTCGCTCATCCAGTTCTGGTCTTGTTACGTGCTGCCGGACTGTCCGGCGCTGCACTTCCGCACTCCCAAGTTCCGCCTTTTGAGTTCAGTCAACATCACGTTATACAATAAATATTTAGAAAACCACGGCGGCGTGGTGGGTAGCGCTGTCGCCTCACAGCGAGGAGGGCCTGGCTTCGATTCCCGGGCCGGGTGACCAGGGTCCTCTCTGTGTGGAGTCTGCATGTTCTCCCCGTGTCTGTGTGGGTTTCCTCTGGGTTCTCCGGTTTCCTCCCACAGTCCAAAGACATGCAGTCAGGTCAACTGGACATGCTAAATTGCCCCTAGGTGTGAGTGACTGTCTGTGTCTGTCTGTCTGCCCTGCGATGGACTGGCGACCTGTCCAGGGTGTATCCTGCCTTCCGCCTGATGGCCGCTCCAGCATCACCCCCGCGCCCCCTCATGGAGATGTATGAATCGTTCACGTCTGCATCTAAGAACCGATTTTTTTCCACACACCTCAAAACTGGCTTTAAACTCAGGATCACAGATGAGCTCCTTTACTATGTTAATCTGTAGGCGTCTGTTCATAAACATAAACCAGCCCAAACTCATTTACTATAAAATGAAATGGTGTTTGTAGAAATTCAGAAAAAAGCCGCGTCAGTCTCGACTGCATATGTGGACATATTTCTATATTGAGCTCTATTTACACAAAGTTAGGTTAGTTCATCATTTATGTTGAACAGACTCTCCCAAAGTTTTACGCTGCTGCGCTGACGTTGAACCGCGTGCTGCACTGGGTCGGTATGACCAACAGGTCAAAACCAGCTCTAAACAAAGTGACCGCTGGGCCCTGATTGGTGCTCTGGCTTTGCGCTTCTTTCGTTTTGACATGTTACGTTTTTATACACACAGAAACCAAAAGGAACGACAGATTTCTCAAAATGTAGGAGGAAAAAGTCGGATATTAGACTCTGAAATGTAGTGGAGTGAAAGGAAAAAGTCACCCAGAACGGAGAAGCTTCAGTACAGATACACCAAAAATACTAAAGTACAGAAACTAATTACATTTACTCAGTTACTCAGATACTCAGATACTCAGTTACTCAGATACCCAGACACTCAGATACCCAGACACTCAGATACCCAGACACTCAGATACCCAGACACTCAGATACCCAGACACTCAGATACCCAGACACTCAGATACCCAGACACTCAGATACCCAGACACTCAGATACCCAGACACTCAGATACCCAGACACTCAGATACCCAGACACTCAGATACTCAGTTACTCAGTTACCCAGATACTGTCCACCACTGCTGGTTTCACCAGTTCAGTGAAGTAAACCGTCGTCTTGATCAGTTCTTCGGTACTTTATTGTCGGATTCTGAGCCTGAATGAGACACAGAACCGCGGCCGGGCCGCTGCAGCTCCGCTACGACCCGGGGACGTCATCACTACTCCGTCAGAACCGCAGAACAACAGAACAGCGGCGGCGGGTCAACCGAGACAAACAGCGCTCAGCAGAGCCGAGCAGAAGCGCGTGTACCTGTCTGCTTACCTGTCTGTCTGTCTGCGGTGGCCTCGGGACCGAAGTCCAGCTGGACTTTCCACATTTTACCAGAACCGCCCTCACCGCCCTGCACGCCGCCATGACGGCGCTCTGAGAGAGGAAACGCTCTTACGTCACGTCCGATGACAGACGAAGGCGTGACGCGCTATTTTACTGCACGCGCTATTTTACTGGTCTCCACGCAGCAGATTTCTATTATTTTTATAATAATAATATTTTGTTATTTTTATAGTAATTATTTTTATTCTATTATTCATGTTTGTTTTATTAAATTTATTAGAAAGTTTTTTTTTCGCCTTGAAAATCCAGTAAAAATGATAAAGTCCTCAAAACCGGCAATATAAGTTATTACATTTAGAAACATAATATAAAATATAAGATTCATACGTTATACGAGAGAGAAAGCCTTATATTTTGTATATAATGATAATAATAATAATAATAATAATAATAATAATACTTGTGTTTATCTATTTCATTTATTAGTAAAAATGTAAAAATTAAAAATATGAATAAAAAGTAAATCCTGCTGGACTGTAAATGGTATTTTACTATAAATAAGAGACAATATTTAATAATATGTAGTAGCATTAATAAAGTACTGTGGCAATGTTGTAAGCAGTTTTTCAGTTTTCGTACTGTTTTTTTTTTTAATAAAAAACTTTCGTACATTTAAAACTTTTCCACAAGAAACAAACATCTGTAAACATCTCTGAACTAAATGTCCATGTCCTGCGTATGCTTTTACCTGTCTCTCAGGTCTTTCGTGGAGCTCTGTGAGGGTTTATGCATCAAAATCTCTCATAATTCACTTTCACATGACCATTTCCAGCCTCTCTCCATCCCTTAGAAAAAACACAGGCTGCTTGTTAGAACACACACTGTATCTCCAAAAGTTTTCACTCCCCCCTCCAAATCACTGAATTCAGGTGTTCTAATCACTTCCACGGCCACAGGTGTATAAAGCCGAGCCCCTAGGCCTGCAGACTGCTTCTACAGACATTAGTGAAAGAATGGGTCGCTCTCAGGAGCTCAGTGAATTCCAGCGTGGTGCCGTGATCGGACGCCACCTGGGCAGCAAGTCCAGTCGTGAAATTTCCTCACTACTAAATATTCCACAGTCCAGTGTCAGTGGGATTATAACAAAGTGGAAGCGATTGGGAACGACAGCAACTCAGCCACGAAGTGGTCGGCCACGTAAAATGACACACACACACACACACACACACACACACACACACACACACACACACACACACACACACACACACAGAGTCATACCTGTAGACCTTACAATGGGCAAAGTATGAGTCTGAAGTTAAGGTGCTGAGTGCAGCAGCAGTTAAAGGGTGTATGGTGGCAGAGAAAGGGGTCAGTGGGGTAACAGTCAGATAAGTGGGGTGATAAGGCAGGTAAGTGGGGTGATAAGGCAGGTAAGTGGGGTGATAAGGCAGGTAAGTAAGATGCTAGAACAAGCACTGGTTTGAGACGGCAGTTCCAGAGGATGGGGTTGAACTTGATACTATATACCAGTATTTTTGAAGTGCAGTATGAAGCTGGAATATTGTTCATGCGTAATATTTTAACTGTTCAGAGAGAGATGGCTTGTGGGAAGAAGCTCCTGTGTAGCCTGGATGTCCTGATCCTCATCTGGCTGAAGCGCCAGCCTGAGGGAAGGAGCTGGAACAGGTGGTGTCTGGGGTGGGAGGGGTCTGTGGAGATCTTCTCTGCATGCCTCCTGGTTCTGGAGACAGGCAGTTCCAGCAATGTGGGCAACTTAACCCCAGTTGTCCTCTCTGCAGACCTGATGATGCTCTGCAGTCTGTGGAGGTCATGCGTGGTGGCTGAGCTGTCCCACACTGAGATGGACATGGTGACGACAGACTCCTGCATCTTCCCCAGCTGACACAGGAAGTGCATCCTCTGCTGAGGGGCATAGTGCGCAGAGGTCACCAACTTTCTGCAGAGTCAATCACTACAGACCTCCAAACTTCATGTGGCCTTCAGATCAGCTCAAGAACAGCGTAGAGAGCTTCATGGAATGGGTTTCCATGGCCGAGCAGCTGCATCCAAGCCTTACATCACAAAGCGCAATGCAAAGCGTGGAATGCAGTGGTGTAAAGCGCCGCCACTGGACTCTAGAGCAGTGGAGACGTGTTCTCTGGAGTGACCAATCACACTTCTCTGTCTGGCAATCCGGTGAACGAGTCTGGGTTTCATTACATCATTTCACTGTCCCAGATACATTCCTCTTACCCTGTTCTGCTGCTGAAACCCGTGTATATATATATAATAAACACTGATTTTCTGGATGTTGGTGTGTTTGTTTACCCATCTCCAAGCCTCTCCTCGAGGAAGTCCAGTATTATATGTAGTTAAAAAGCAGCTCCTGGTTTGACCAATCAGTGCTCAGTAAATTGAGCTCATGATGTCATTGATGATATTAACGAGTCTCTGTGGCGGCTGTGAAGGTGTCCAGGAAAAATATGGACCCAAGAAATTCTTGTTATTTTTTATAGTTTTTCTGTTTATTTGAATTATGAATATGACTTTATTCTGATGTATATTGTGATAAACTCACTGCTGAGGTCAATAGTTTAAACATTTAGGTGTCTTAGGTGCCTGAGACTTTCACACAGTACTGTGTATTGATCAGTATTGCTGCTGAAAGTCTTTCCATGTCTGTTAAAAGAGAATTTTTTGTGTGATTTCTGCATTTCTACAAAATATCTGCTTGAAAGTGTTTACCTTAGTACCAAATGAATGAAGTGGCTGTTTAGTAGAGTGAAATACCTCCACTGTCTGCCATTATTCATGTGTGTGTGTGTGTGTGTGTGTGTGTGTGAAGAGCAGTCATCCTACACGTGGCTTGTTTACCATCCCGTCATCAAACACTTATGACAGCGTTTCATTTTTAGCTTTCCAAAAAGACAGACATTCAGACTGCGGTGTAAATATGGAGCCCCGGTGGTGACGTCCCATATAAATAAACAATTTAGCAATCCGTGGGAACAAGATAATTAAGTTGTGGCCACAACTAAGTAAGGCATGGAGGTCCTAATGCATGACGCTACATTTAATGACTAGTGGAAAACAATATGCCTCAGTTCTAACTTTGGCGACGTGTCCCGAATGCCCATTTATGGTGAAATGGGAAAATTCAAACAAGAAGCTGGAAAATAGGAATGAAACTTCAGCCTCGTCCTTTTGTGAAGCTAAATATAAGAAACCTACATGCTTTGGTGTTTACAACAGGTTAGTACTGCCGTGTAGTAGACTTAACATCTTATATATAGGAGTTACTCAGTGTTTATTTAACAAATGTGTGTTTCACAGTGAAATACTGGTGTAAAAGTGCTCAGTAAACGTCTAGTGAAAAAAAGCTCCTCAAAGTCGTCCATCTTTCTGCCTCTTTACTGACCAATCACAGGCTTTGTTTCAAGTTTCAAGTTTATTTGCACAAAATTTCAGGACATTCATGCTTTGAAATGCTTGTGGTGAGGCTCAGATAATCACTCTACAGAGAGTAAACACAGTAAAAAATGAAAATACAAGAAAAACAAACTGAAATCTATTAAATATTCCCAAAATATGCAGAAAATATAGAGACAGGAGGGACCTATGTAAGGAGAAAAAAAACAAACACAAATAAAAAATTAAAACAAACCAAAAACAAACAAAAAACAATAAAAACAACAAAAAACAAAACATCATTTCCACAAGAATTATGCTGAAGCCTTACAGACTAAAGTTTATCCTTGTTTCACCAGTAAAGTTTGGTGGAGGAGGGATAATGAGCTGGGCTGTTTTTCAGGGCTTAGGTCGCTCAGTTCTACTGAAGGGTGATGTTAAATCTACGGCAAACAAAGATTATATGCTTCCAATTTTGTGGCAACAGTTTGGGGAAGACCCTTTCTTGATCTGGCATGAAGCCATAGAGCTCCATAAAGACACAATTTGAGCAGATTAGTGGGGCGAAAATGCAGTGGCCTGCACAGAGCCCTGACCTCAATCCCAGCTGTAATGGTCGGGTGTCCACATACTTTTGTCCATATAGTATGCACAGAACTCTAATGAGCGCTGTGGAGTTAAATTTATCTTCAACATATCAGTGTTCTCCCTTTCCCCTATTTTTTATTCTTTTTTGTCGTTATTATTCCGTCGTGTCCTGTTCACCTGCATATCTTTAATTTGTCATTAGCCATCACAGCATCAGGGACTTCAGGCTGAACCTGCCACGAGGCTGGCCAGGCTCCAGGGGTCTGGTGTGCCAAGTCACAGATCAATGCTCTGTCTCCACCCGTACCCCAGTGATGGAGCTAGAGTGGGTACCCGGGGATATTCATCAAAGTGAAGGGCCGCGTGCCTCCGGCTTGTGCCAGTCTGTGCGCTACCATGATGGACTGTGTTTGCTTTCACACTCTAGCCACAAGCGCACGGCAGCTCAGTAAGAAAAATGAACTCAACCTCTGCTCTCTAATTCACTGTGGGGGGTTAGGGGGCCAAGCATAAATCATATGGTAGCCGAGGCCTAGCTCAGCGAGCGCGAGACAGGTTGGGTGTTTGTGTTTTGAGGGGCTGGGAGAGGCATCCTTTCACTCCCTTGTGCAAACTATGAAACATTACACCGCATCTCAATTATAGCAGAGCCCATACAAGAAACATGGCATGTTAGTTCTGAGTTTTTAAGGGTTTTTAACGTCAACCTCAATGAATAGTCAGGCACATTTTGTCATTTTCTCCCAGCAGGCTTCAGTAAACTGAAGGTGTGCATAAAAGGGGGGAGGGTTGAGCAAGTCTGACCCCTTTAATTAAGGCTTTAACCCCCCAGAGCAAGTGAAGACAAATGATAGGGAGAGAATGTTCTAAAAACCCGGTATTAGTAAATAATTTTAATAGCAGCATTACACAGATGTAATGTGACTTCTAGAATCCCTACAGTGGGTTATACCATTTCTTAACTGTTGACACAGCCTTAGACTTAACCCCTCATATTCAGATGTATATTCATATTCCTGTACATATTCCGATGTCAGGACCCCCATGGACCCTCACAGAGCAGGTACTATGTGGGTGGTGGGTCATTCTCAGCACTGCAGTAACACTGATGTGGTGGTGGTGTGTTAGTGTGTGTTGTGCTGATCTGAGTGGATCAGACACAGCAGTGCTGCTGGAGTTTTTAAACACCTTAGTGTCGCTGCTGGACTGAGAATAGTCCACCATCCAATAATATCCAGCCAACAGCGTCCTGTGACCACTGATGAAGGACTAGAGGACGACCAACACAAACTGTGCAGCAGCAGATGAGCTGTCGTCTCTGACTTTACATCTACAGGGTGGACCAACAAGGTAGGAGTGTCTGAGAATGATCCACCACCCAAACAGTACCTGCTCTGTGAGGGTCCATGGGGGTCCTGACCACTGAAGAACAGGGTAACAGAGTATCAGAGAAACAGATGGACTACAGTCTGTAACTGTAGAACTACAGAGTGCAGCTATACAGTAAGTGGAGCTGATAAAGTGGACAGTGAGCGTAATGCTATGCCTGATTGGTGCATATAGATATAGATCATTAGATATAGTGTTAAATTTGTACAGCTTGTAAAAACATCCAATTCATTTTTAACCTACTTTTTAAACTTAGAAGCTCTTAGTGATCGTAGTCTGTCTGAACATTTCCACATTTGGGAATAATGGTGTAGTACAGTAGGCTACTCATTTTCTCTGACCAGCACACTAAGATAAGGCACACATTACATGGCCAAAGGAATCTATACACACCGTCTAGTTAGTGATTTCAGGTCTTTTAGTCACACCTTTTGCAAAGAGGTGTATAAAATCAAACACATTGCCTTGGAATTGACAGTTGGACACTGTTGATTCATCATTTTGATCATTGCCATAGTGTGAGATACAGGTAAATATGGGGATGACAAGCCATATTTTGACCGTAAACAGCAGACTTGCCTTCCTTATAGCTGCTTACACATAACACCTAATTTCACTAATGAGCGCCCTCGCCTTTATCTTATGCGGCTCTATGCAATAACTGTGGTGGAAATAGCTCACCCACCCCTGTATGACTGTATAATGCACACTCTGAGTAAACGTGAAGTCCGTGTTTCGTATGTCATTGACTATTCACTTGATGAATACTAATTAAGTGCTTTTAGTTTACAAAACAGTATTCAGCAGCATGAGAGCCTTATTGGTCTTACCGGGGCTGCCAGTTATGCCCAATTTGTTTTATTTTGCTGCACTTCTCTGCCAATTTGAGTTCGGGATTAAAGAATTAGTATTGCGGGAAGTCTCCCGCAAAGATGGCTCAGTTGTCTTCTCGAAGGATTAATCAGTGTTCTCCTCCTTTCAAGGAATTTTGGAAAAGTGGGTTCAGTCCAGTAGGCAAGTCATTAATCCTCGAAAGGCAAAAGAAGCGTGTCTATTTCAAGAACATGAGCGGAATGCCAGATTCCATGCAGTGGATTGTGTCAGCATTGCCAGTTGAGGAATATTTGAATATAAGAAAGAAAAAAGAAAAAGGAGCAAACAAACAATGTGGATGTGTGAGGGAGAGAGAGAGAGAGAGAGAGAGAGAGAGAGAGAGAGAGAGCGAGAGAGAGAGAGAGATTGGGCTGATCTGCTGAGCTTTAGTGGTTGTGGTTCAGGGCTTATTGTAATCATAATTTCCACAGTGCTTTACAGCGATTTCCTAATATCCTTACTGGCTTGTGCCGGGATAAGCACATCTCACCGTGCGCGCCTGTCTCGCCTTAAAGCTGTTATACTGCTTAGCTCCGCCGCCGCGTTATGGCCAACACAATCACAATCGCGGGGCAGCGTGCTTGGAGCTGCTTTTCTGCTGCCATTTTCCACCCTTTAAATCCCCCCACACTCATTCATTCAGCGTTCACCCCAAAACCATCTCAATGACCTAATATCAGAGCTTTAGCTTAGCTGAGAACTGTGAGTAAAGCGATGGCAGCTGGGCCCAATCAGGCCTATAGGAAAATGTAACTGTAGAAAATGTGGTCCCTCCTCATTCATGAAGGGCTCCTCTACTACACACGATCTGTGGTATCACTATTTTAAGATGTTTGAAGTCAGGCCACAAGAAAAAATAGGGCTGTGCAAGAGTCAGAGACCACCCTCCATTTCACAACCCCAGTGCCAAAACTTCGGGGGTTTTCTGCGGAATATTTGATGAATTTTTACATTAAAAAATCCCAAAATGTATAAAAATATATTAAAAATACAAATTCTAACAATAAAGGAATGTTATAAATCATAAAATATTACGATTTACAGTAAATAGTGCATATTTACTCAGTGAATGAATGCATACGAAAACGAGAAGCAGCATCGGCCGCCTGAGACGCTAGTGTGGGGGAGGGTTTATGAAGCCTTAAAATAGTATATAAATACTTAAATAAATATAGCGTCCCTACTTCGTGGATTTTCGTTTATCACGGGTGGTCCTGGAACGTAACACCCATGATAAATGAGGGAATGCTGTATTATGCAAAGATGAAGCCACGATCCAGAAACGCTGCCGCCTTCTCTGGGCCAAAGCTCATTTAAGATGGACTGAGGCAAAAAGGAAAACTGTATTGTGGTCAGATGAATCAAAATGTGAAATTCTTTCACAGCCACGGATGCCGTGTCCTGCGGACTCAAGAGGAGAGGGACCATCCAGCTTGTTATCAGTGCACAGTTCAAAAGCCTGCATCTCTGATGGTCTGGGGTCACATTAGTGCCTATGGTGTGGGCAGCTTACACAACTGGAAAGGTTTGAGAACAACATGTGCTCCCATCCAGACAGCGTCTCTTTCAGGGAAGGCCTTGCACATTTCAGCAAGACAATAAACCAGACACTGCGTCCAACACAACAGCATGGCTCAGCAGAAGAAGAGTCTGGGTGCTAAACTGGCCTGTCTGCTGTTTCCCTCCATCCTTCTGTGAGAAGACAACTCAGTGCTATGGGTCTGAAAGGATGTGTAGCTGTCAAGAAGCTGTTACTGAGAAAAGGAGACAACAAAAGAAGATGCTGGTGTTCTCAGAACAATGGAGTGGCGACCCCAGGAAACCTGTTGACTTACAATAGGAGCCAATAGGCAGGTGCTAACCAGCCATATGATACACATGTGCAGTGGTGTGTCTGTAGTGGGGCCTCGGATGGCATAGACCCCCACAGACATTTGATTGACCACCATGAGTGGTCACTGAAGCTGGTAGCTGATTTTTTGGAAGCAAAAGTTTAAGATATTAACCCTTCAACTATGAGGTACAAAGTCCAAAGTACTAGATATTTATTTTGGGGGAACATGATGTAAGTTCCAAGACTAATCTACATTACAATAAATGTATTAAACTAAATTACAATAAATGCTAAACATTTAACATATAAACATCATCATCATCTTTAACTGCTTAGTCTAGACAGGGTTGGGGTGAGATGGCCAACAGGTTCTAGAATATAACTGGGTAAATGTTTAGAATGATAAGAACCATCTAACCAATAGATTCGTGCTATTAAACTTAGAGAAGACATAGAAAAATGTCTGTTGGTTAATTGGAATAACAAGATTGTCTAAAAACACACAACATTGATCTTTGATGTCACAGATTCAAGCAGGAGTGTAAGTCAGAAGCATGTTCAGCCTCAAGCTACACAACTTTTACATAACGCTGCTGTCGGAACAAAATCTCCAAAATGGTGACTTTACAGGAGAAGGAAAAAACCTACTCTACTTTTAATGTAAGTCAATGGAACCAGACGTCTTTCCAAGTCTTTTTTGGCTATTTATTGTGATCCATCCTTCATGGAATTTACACACAACATAAAGGCCAACATGCATTTTCAAATGATGTCAAAAACTGCAAATCGACAAAAATGGAGATACGAGGTTTTGTTCTGACAACAGACGATTATAAAGTCTTACCTAAAGCTTTGAGTTGACAGTTGGTGGCACTTCAATGCACAAAGCACCAAAGAAAGTGAAAATAGGTGTTAGGTGGTATTTATTACCCCTTGTTTTAAGTTAAAGCTTATTAATGAATGATATTTACTCTAAATACTAGAGTTGTTGCTTCTTAAACGCTATAATGCTGTATGCAAATGTGTTGAGATTTAATGTAAATGTGCTTTTAGTCACATTGATTCACCAACAACCCCGCTTTCCACTTTTGAGAGTGTAGCGATGGATCACTTGAACCCCCGGCCCCATGTTGTCAGTCTATAAAAGTGGTCTAAGTCCCTCTTTTTGGAGTACGCAGCTCTAGCACTGCCATAACTCAAAACGGGCTTGTTAATTGTCTAATTATTTGGATCAGTTATGCAGGAGCAGGGAAAACGTCAAAATATGCAGGCAGGGGCACTCCAGCACAGCCTTGGGCCGCTGACTCATTATCAACTATCGTAATAATTAAAATAAGTTGTGACATCATGCATATAATCAGTCTTTAACATCATAAACTCATTAATTACACATTTACATACTTTGAAAGATTCTAATATAAATTTTCACTCTGGCAAAGAATAGCGAGATGCATGCTGAGGTGCAAACTGGGTGCAAATATTGCCTGTTTGGCAATATTTTGGTTCTGACCCAAATGAACTCAGAGAAGCAGCAGCCACTAACAGTATTACATGGTATTTGTGCAGAATATAGTTACTGTTAATAACCTGGTAATATTAGAAGGAAGCCCAGTTGCTAAATGGTAATTATATAGCCTTCAGGTAAGATGCAAGCTACAGGGTAAGGCTCTGTAATGGTGATACTTCATACATGCATTTGGATCACTTTAATATAGTTACCACAATTACATGCAATATGGTGTATATGGTGTGTGTGCGCTACTGTGAGTCTCCCGGGAAAGCCTGAAATTACTCTTTAAAGGCCTTGGGACAGATCTCATGGGAGCGTTTCAGACTATGTTTTATGTCTTTAAGGGGTAACGTCACAAGCAAAGCCTCAAAAAGAAGGTGCAGCTTGACGTTTAGGTCTCAAATGCAAAGTTAGTACATAATTCACTCACATCCTCAGAAGATGCGCCCTTAACGAGGTCTCTCTGAACACTCTTTCACCGTGCTCGGGAAAGATGTCCACAGCACAACCAACATCACAAAGTGCTCTTCCACCAGAGAGGTCTCCCAATCCCAAATCTGTTTAGCTTTAAATTCACACTATCGTCCAGGACCAAACCACTGAACTAAAGCCATATTAATTGGTGTGATGATCGCTGCCGTTCATATGATAGTGGTGTCTCTAAATTGAACGTCAATGGTTTCATCCATTTACACAGCCGTCTATTTCATTCCCCATCAGTTCACTTACATTGGTCGTTTCATAGGTGGTTTGTAGGTTTGTAAATACTGACTGGAGCTCATCTGTTGCTGTAAAATTGGTCACCCACTCTTTACGTGATTCCTCAGTGGAAAGGTCCCATCAAAGGACAACCACTGGCTGTGTTTACAGGCAAAGATGTTTGCCAATCCAATTGAATTCATTCTGATTATAGATTAAGACTGAGGAGTTTATATTTCTCACTCTACTCAACAATCTAAGGGAAAATCTCCGTTTACATGCCCACTACAAGTAATCAGATCCAAAATGACAGATATGCGTAGAGAACTACTTAGTGTAATTGTTACCATGACAATGAGCATCATGTGAGGTCCAGTCAGAGTGAGATGAGCAGCAGTGAGCAGTGCTTGAGTTTTTAATTGCTTTAAAATGACGTCAGACTCAGGAAAACGTCCGTCACGTGTCCTTATTATAGAAGGCCGAGAGGAAGACGTCGTGTTCTGAGACACATAAGCTGGACGTCCGTCCCACCGCCGTCTTTTAAAGATCAGAGTGTGAACTTCGTCTCCTCTGCAGACCAGTTTCTGCTCCGCCGTGTTGAACGATATAAACTCTCACTGTGACGCGACGCACATGCAGAACGGACTTCAACTTTCCGATAGGGAATGTAATCGGATACAGGCGTTTACACAGATATTATTCTTCTATTTAACAGATTATTTACAGGATTACCCACCTCGATTAATCAGATAAAAACTGTATTTCAAATGGCCTCAATCAGACTAGACTTTTCCTACTGAGGTGTTTACATGGACGTATTCTATTCTGACTGAGCTATTACAGATTATTAGGCTGCATGTAAACGCGGCCACTGACCACATATCATTTGGATAGTGGATCCAAGACATTTACACAGTTTATCGAAAGAGTAGTGACGTGGTAACGATTATTGTGCTGGTATGAGTGGATTAGGCACATGAGCATTGCTGGGGTTATTAACTCTATTTCCATAAAACGCAATTTCCGCTTGTTTTGGGGTCCCTACATAAAACTACATGTATTTTTTCTTCCATAATGCTGATTGAATATACTTCAATTGAAATGTGTATGTTTTCCAAATATGGAGGGCAGCTTGATTTTCATCTTCGTAGGTAAGTAAACAAGCCAAGATATATAAAAGTGTTTCTATTGTGTTTAAAAGTTCTTTGTTAATGTGGCTGTTGTACATGATTGTTTGATCGCAAGAAAGCTGCAGTTGCGCCTCCTCATTGCTCGCTAGCAGCTCAACATAGAGGCAGCCAATAGTGTCCTTAACCTGATAACAGATGACTTATGGGAATGTATTTTATTTGATTATGTTGAATAAATATCTCTGTCGTTGTCCATTACACCAGCGGAATGGCCACTTAGGGGCCTACAGAAAAAAATGAAACAGGTGATGTTCGGCAGAGAAACATTACTTTTTTATAGAAAGTTTGTGAGCATGAGTAAAGGACAAAGAACATGACAGCATGGCTCACAATGAATCAAATCCAAACTCCAATTCATCAAAGGCCTGGAGAACTATTGATCGACACACGGCTGCTAGAGGAGAGAGAGAGAGAAAGAGAGGGAAAAAAGAGAGAGAAAAAAACAACAGATTTCCCTCCTGTCCCCCAAATGCAGTTGTGATGAGTGTGTGAGTATGTGTGCATGCTTGTCTGTGTGTGTGTGTGTGTGTGTGTGTGTCTTTGTCATGGGTGCCAGCGAGCTGTTCCTGCCCCTGGGCCATGCAGCCCCCTCTGACGCCCCTGCCCCGCGTGAACCAGCACATGTGCCTAAGCCAGCCATGATTGGCTTCTTATCTGCAGGGAGTGCTGAGCGAGAGGGGAAGCCGTGATTGGAAAAAGCAGCCGGGGGACATGTTGCGAGGACCACATGGTGTCCTTGCCTCAGCGCAGAGCCACCCAGAGACCTGGAGCGTGCGGTAATTCACGCAAGACCTGCATGGCCCGAGAGACACCGGCTGAATAATACAGACCCCCCCCCCCCACACACACACGAATAAGCCCTAGCCAGAAAGGCAAAATGCAACGAACGATTCATAAAAGAATCCTCCAGAATAAATACGGCAGGCTAATTTCTATTTACTCTTACTTGCGCAATCATTTCCAGGACCAGTCAAAAGTTTGGACACACCTGAGGGACAGGTTCGATTCACAGTGCAGGCAAACACACCACGGTATACCAAAGAGAGTCCCCGCGTAAGAATCCTAATGCTACATTCAACGTCCTGTGGATAAGAGTGTCTGAAAAACGTATAGATGTACAGTCTAAAAGTCTTAGGCATCTAAGAAAGTGATATGTAAAGCAATTTGTCTGGACAGAAGTTGTTTAACCCTCTTAAAAGCCCCGGCTTATTACATACTAAGGCTTCGTTTTCAGTAACTGCAGGCACGTGCAACGCATACTCACTGAGTTATCCTCAGGTATTAGAAGTGTGCAGTACAATTTTGGGCCAGATTGTGGGCCAAAAGCAAAACCCCTCTGAGGCTGGCTTTACACAGTGAACCTTAATGCAACTAGTTGCATGTTGTTTTGTGTTGCCTGCAATATAATTTCCACACAAATTAACAGTTACATTTCAGACAATTGTGACAACATTTTGCTACATTAGCAGCTCATATTCTTTGATACGCTGTATTGTTCTCACCATAAACTCATCCCTGAGGTGTTCTTTATACACTGCTCAAAAAAATAAAGGGAACACTCAAATAACTCATCCTAGATCTGAATGAATGAAATATTCTCATTGAATACTTTGTTCTGTACAAAGTTGAATGTGCGACAACAAAATCACACAAAAATCATCAATGGAAAGCAAATTTATTAACCAATGGAGGCCTGGATTTGGAGTCACACACAAAATTAAAGTGGAAAAACACACGACAGGCTGATCCAACTTTGATGTAATGTCCTTAAAACAAGTCAAAATGAGGCTCAGTGTTGTGTGTGGCCTCCACGTGCCTGTATGACCTCCCTACAACACCTGGGCATGCTCCTGATGAGGTGGCGGATGGTCTCCTGAGGGATCTCCTCCCAGACCTGGACTAAAGCATCAGCCAACTCCTGGACAGTCTGTGATGCAACGTGGCGTTGGTGGATGGAGCGAGACATGATGTCCCAGATGTGCTCAATCGGATTCAGGTCTGGGGAACGGACCGCCCAGTCCATAGCTTCAATGCCTTCATCTTGCAGGAACTGCTGACACACTCCAGCCACATGAGGTCTAGCATTGTCCTGCATTAGGAGGAACCCAGGGCCAACTGTACCAGCATATGGTCTCACAAGGGGTCTGAGGATCTCATCTCGGTACCCAATGGCAGTCAGGCTACCTCTGGCGAGCACATGGAGGGCTGTGCGGCCCTCCAAAGAAATGACACCCCACACCATTACTGACCCACTGCCAAACCGGTCATGCTGAAGGATGTTGCAGGCAGCAGATCGCTCTCCACGGCGTCTCCAGACTCTGTCACGTCTGTCACATGTGCTCAGTGTGAACCTGCTTTCATCTGTGAAGATCACAGAAGATCAATTTGCCAATCCTGGGATTCTCTGGCAAATGCCAAGCGTCCTGCATGGTGTTGGGCTGTGAGCACAACCTCTATAGCGGTCCTGCTGCTGGGTTGTTGCCCTCCTACAGCCTCCTCCATGTCTCCTGGTGTACTGGCCTGTCTCCTGGTAGTGCCTCCAGCCTCTGGACACTACGCTGGCAGACACAGCAAACCTTCTTGCCACAGCTCGCATTGATGTGCCATCCTGGATGAGCTGCACTACCTGAGCCTCTTGTGTGGGTTGTAGAGTCCGTCTCCTGCTACCACGAGTGTGAAAGACCACCAACATTCAAAAGTGACCAAAACATCAGCCAGAAAGCAGAACGGTGCTGAGAAGTGGTCTGTGGTCCCACCTGCAGAACCACTCCTTTACTGAGTGTGTCTTGCTAATCGCCAGTAATTTCCACCTGTTGTCTGTTCCATTTGCACAACAGCTGTGAAATTGATTGTCAGTGTTGCTTCCTAAGTGGACAGTTTGATTTCACAGAGGTTTGATTTACTTGGAGTTATATTGTGTTGTTTAACTGTTCCCTTTATTTTTTTGAGCAGTATATATATATATATATATATATATATATATATATATATGTGTGTGTGTGTGTGTGTGTGTGTGTGTGTGTGTCTGTGTGTGTGTGTGTGTGTGTGTGTGTGTGTGTGTGTCTGTGTGTGTGTGTTAAATGCCCTGCAACAAGTAGTTTTCAGTGAAAATGTGCTCAGCACTTGTGAAACATCTTCAGTCCTGCCTGAAAAAGCACCAAAAGTGGCTCCTCATGAAGCTGCTTGAGAGAAAGCGAGGTATGTAAAGCTGTGAGGTCATGGGGGGCTACTTTTAAACTAATTTAAACTACTTAAACTACTTTAATGCTTGTTTTACCAAGATATGGCACTTGGAATCCAAAGCATGAAGAAGTTTTGAAAGAACTCATTTACACCACTGCATTACTGACCAAGCCATATTTGTTCTATTGCTAGATTCCGTATCCTTCAACAAACTTGGTTTGTTCGAAAAAAACAAACAAACAAACAAAAAAAACTTGCATCTCCAAAATAATTTTAATTTTACAGGAGAAGGCAAAAACCTAGTTTACGTTTAATGCAGAGTCTTCCCCAAGCCATTTTGGTCTGTTTCTTTTAGTCCATTCATCGTGAAATTTACACGAAATGTAAAGAGCAACAGGCATTTTCAAATTATGTAAATAACTGAGAAACAACAAAAATGGAGATACAAGGTTTTATATGTATATATACACACCAATCAGGCATCACATTCTGACCACCTCCTTGTTTCTCCACTCATTGTCCAGTTTATCAGCTCCACTTACTGTATAGCTGCACTTTGTAGTTCTACAGTTACAGACTGTAGTCCATCTGTTTCTCTGATACTCTGTTACCCTGTTCTTCAGTGGTCAGGACCCCCATGGACCCTCACAGAGCAGCTACTATTTGGGTGGTGGATCATTCTCAGTACTGCAGTAGCACTGACGTGTATTGCACTGGTCTGAGTGGATCAGACACAGCAGTGCTGCTGGAGCTGATAAAATAGACAATAAATAGACGCGTTAAAACAAAGGTCTTAAAGGTCTTGACTCCGACTCGATGTGTCTCGGTCTTGACTCGGACTTGATGTCTGGCCTTGGTCTTGACTTGGACGCGGCTGTAGTGGTCTTGACTACAACACTACTTCTCTGTGAAGGTCCTAACAACTCTTCCTTGGCAACGTACCCACATTAATGGGGCTGGTGCTCTGACCAGTGCGAGGGAAATTATCAGCTGCTCCACATCAGGCTCTGATAGAGTCACTGCAAAAGTCCTACAAAGTGTTAAATGTATGTTCATATATCAGTTTTCAGCTTCAGATAAATCATAACATTTCCTTCAAATGTCAAATGCCCATGTTTGTCTGTGGTTATCATGAACGGCCAAAATATTCATCATTAGCAAGAATCACTGTTAGCTTGGTGCTAACATACCACTAAAATCCCATAAGGGTGCCAGCAGAAATTAGCGTTGTTGTAGATTTTCCTTATTTTTCACAAAGTTTAGACATTATGGCCTCAACTGAAGCCCTCGCTCTGCACACAGCAAGGAAGGCCTGGGTTCGATTCCCCAGCTGGGTGACTGGGGTCCTCTCTGTGTGGATTTTGCATGTTCTCCCCGTGTCTGCGTGGGTTTCCTCCGGGTTCTCCGGTTTCCTCCCAGAGTCCACAGACATGCAGTCAGGCCAATTGGACATGTTACATTGCCCCTGGGTGTGAGTGTGTGATTGACTGTCTGTCTGCCCTGCGATGGACTGGCGACCTGTCCAGGGTGTATCCTGCCTTTTGCCCGAAGACTGCTGGGATAGGCTCCAGCACCCCCCCGCAACCCTGACGGAGAAGCAGCTTAGACAATGGATGGATTGATGGATGTTACTCTGTATATTTTCTCAGCCTTCAGGTGATGAAATGCTAGAAATACCCGAGTATCTGAATATTGCCATCTTCAACTTGAGTGCCAAGTACTCAGTGCCAAGTGGTCATCTCTAGTTGCCAACGTTGGAATGATTACACATTAAAAACTACACCAAACCAATCCTAGTGGGATCATTCACAAGTGTGGAATTTCATACCATTTCGTAATATTTGCAATTGTTATTAAAAGTCTTTTGACAAAACACTGATATAAACCAAATATCTATTTACATATACATTAATACACTGATTTTTTTTGTTAAGCTGTTAAAAGCTGTTTTTTCACAAACACTTATCACTCAGCTGAGATGCCGTTGCTAAGCAACAACTTTGACAGCTGTAGGAGGCGCTCAAGCCATTTGAATGTTTTTACTTTGGGCACAAACAGAAAACGGACACTTTTAAGATCACATCTGGCTGACAGCAGACCACTGAGCGGCTTTTCAGTCGGCGGATGTGACAGAAGAACAGCTGAACAACCTGGAATCAGCCAGAAATGAACCCAACACCATTCGCCAAACTAGAACACTCGAGGAGGGAGTTATCGGCAATAACATCACGGCTGTGATGATCTACGGCCACCAGATCACAGCCATGATGTTATTTTGTGATAACACGCTCCCTCTCGGGTTCTACTGCTTTAATAGATGTTTATTATAGCTGTTCAGCAGTGGACTTTATAGAGAAGGCCTTACAGTTGGGGCCTCACTACAGGGCCCTTCTGTAAATGTCTACCCAGCATTGTTCTCCTAATCCCGTTTTTTCTACTACACCCTTCATTCACAGTCCCCTGCTGTGGAGAACGCTTCCATATCTGCCCTCCTTTAATTGATAGCAAAAGCACAGTAATAAATAGAGACGTTTGGCTGAGCAGCGCGGAGAAGCCGAAGCGCCACCGATTACCCGCTGGAATCAGGCTTCATCAATATCAGCCTAATTACAAAGCAATTGTGGCAGCGCGTGAAACAAATCGAGCGGCGCAGCAGATTGGGCCGCGGCCACGGCCGTCCGCAGATATTAGAGCTCTTAGCTGGGGAGCCTGTGGGGGGGTCAGGGGCACCTGAGTATCGCTCCCCGCTTGCTGCTGATAAGGAAGAATGGAGCGATTTAGATCAGTGAAGTGCTCGAGCCGTGCCAGCTCTGCTAACGTCTCTGCGGAGGCTCACATGATCACGGAGCTCCAGCCAAGACTGTTCCCTCTTCCTTCTTTTCTTTCTTTTCTTCTTATAGGTTTCATTTCTTTCTTTCTTATGTAATTTACATTCTTTTTTTCTTCCTTTCTTTTTTCCTCGTTTTAAATTTTTTTTCTTTCTTCTCCTTTTTTCTAAATTTGTTTGTTTCTCTCTTTCTTTTCTATTTTTTCCTCAGTTTGTTTGTTTGTTTGTTTCTTTTTTCTTTCTTTGTTGCACTGCATTATGTACACATCTAAAAAGGTCTGTCAGGTACCAGTTATAGGACTCTAGTCTCTCTCTCTCTCTCTCTCTCTTTCTCTTTCTTTCTCTCACTCTGTCTCTCTCTCTCTCTCTCTCTCTCTCTCTCTCTCTCTCTCTCTCTCTTTCACTCACTCTGTCTCTCTGTCTCTCTCTCTTTCTTTCTCTCACTCTGTCTCTCTCTCTGTCTCTCTGTGTCTGTCTCTCTCTTTGTCTCTCTCACTCTCTCTCTCACTCTGTTTCTCTCTCACTCTGTTTCTCTCTCTCTCTCTCTCTCTCTCTCTCTCTCTCTCTCTCTCTCTCTCTCTCTCTCTCTCCTTGATTTTAAGTACGCTGAGAGAGAAATCCAAATGCCAGCTGAGGAACTTCGTCCTTGGGCAGGCAAAAACAGCCAAATATATCAGTCATAAGAACAAGGCTGCACATGGTACTGACTGTGAGGCCACCAGGATTCTCTCTAGGCGGGTCAGATCCAGGATTTTAATTGATTTTAATTATTATAAGAGCCTGTGTGATGTGGAGGCCTTTGAAGCGATATGGTGCTGTGGTGAGGCCGTGTGCTCGGTGTGTGAGGGTGAACTCTGCTTCGCTCCTGAGCTCAGATGAGCCGGACTGGGTTTTATTTGTGTCTTGTTGTTTTTACCTGTCTTATTTTTATTTAATCGTTTAATTTATTTCAACATTACTTAAAATGAATTGATGTGACTGATGACTGTTTTAAAGAAAGAGCTGGTTCAATAAAGGACCATCAAAAGTCTCTCTCTCTCTCTCTCTGTCTCACTGCTGTCTCTCCCTCTCTCTCTCTCGCTCTCTCTGTCTCACTGTTGTCTCTCTCTCTCTCTGTCTCTCTCTCTCTCTCTCTTCTCTCTCTCAGATGGAACCACTTTTCAGGCCTACTTCTGAAACCCTCCCCCCCTGCCTTTCACCAGAGGAGCGGCTGTATTGGGTTTCCACTTTGAGACAAGCTAAAGGTTTCTTCCGTGCTTCCCATGGATAAAAAGACCACTGTCTTTTTTTCCCTCCTCCTTCATGATCTTACGTCTTACTTTTTTTCCCCAGGTGAGTGTCTGAGGAAGAGGGGGGGGGCAAGGGGGACGAGGAGGAAGGAAGCCATTACTGCTTGGTGGGGCCGTGGGATGCAGCTGTCGGCCGCTTGGGAGGAAGAGGTTCGAGACCCCAGACAGGACGAGGGTAACCCTAGACTCTAGAAAGGGCCAAGAATGACCCAAGAAAAACTTCCTACTGCCTCATCCCATGCACATTCGCCTCTAATGGGCAGCGTCCGAGAAGAGTGTCCCCTGAGTCCTTCCACCGCTGGCTCTCCTTCGCTCCCAGCCCCAGAGCCTGCTTACATATTTAACGTTCTCCTGTGCTGGTCCGCGAGGATAATTGGCTCCTGATGTTACTGCAGAAAACGCAGTTGTGATTGTTCAACAAAAGGCATGAATTAATGGTCCATAGATGGTCAGGACCTTCCTAGCACGGCAGCCACGTGGAAAGCCTCCATCTAATTATGAACTCATCCGACAACAAAGCGGTCGCTGATGACGATGATATCGGTGAAGGAATCACTTGGCACAACGACTGCGCCAATCAGACGTAAAGAGCGGCCTCCGAACAAGAGGAACGTAATAAGGGCCTGAGCTCGAAGACCTTCTCCAAATGTCTGATGAGAGGACGGGAGCTCTCCAGCTACTGCTGCGTCCCTCTCCGACATCTGCAGAGGCAATTTAAGGCCCGCCGTAGACCACGAAAGGTTAAACCACTAAAATCTAATATTTGCCTGGAGGGGGTCAAGGCACCGCAATTACTTGGTACAATCGGCAGAGCTAATCAGCTGGCGGGGCTTGCAGGGGGCCGCGGGGCGATCAGACGGGCTCCCGATCAGAGTGGCTGTCCTCCTTGCTCTCTGTTTACTTATTAAACTCCATCTCGTGCTCAAGGAGCCGTGCTGCTGCCCCCCAGCCCTTCGGCGCAGATTGAGGGGGCCCAAATCCAGCTCCAGTCTCTCTCTCTCTCTCTCTCTCTCTCTCTCTCGCTCTCCCTCTCTTTTACTCCAGAGCACCGCATTTCACAGGAACTCCCATTAATCAGTAGTTTTGTTCCTGGTCTGCGAGAGAAAGAGCTAAATCTGGCAGTTATTAACACGTCTAATGCCCAGCCAGTTAAGACGACCTACAGCCAGTGGAACCGCGAGCTTATCGAAAGAGCTGAGGAATGTGCTTCTGATGAGGAGTACACTTTAAAACGATCGCAACATGCTCTCTCATTGTTTCTGTTTTTTTTCAATCTCTCTTTGAGACTCATATCCCTCCTTGATTGAAAATCAAATATGGGATTAGCGTATAATGCTTTATGATTGTCTAGTCTACACCCCTTTTGAACGAGGCTCGGGGAACAATTACGGTAATTAAATATGTGCCTGTACAGAAAGAAAAGATAATTATGTCCTTTGTGAATTACACCAATTAATTACTATTATTTCAGGGAATAAAGCCTTTAATGACTCGAGAACAAGCGCGTAGCTACGTAGCAGGAACGAGGTTTCTAACAAAGTTTCCCTCTGCTGCCGGTTTGGCTTGAGGAGGCCGGGGGGTGAGATGTGTGAAGATAATTCCAGGTTAATCACTGTCATATCAGGTGCTGTGAGTTGGCATCAGGCCTTGTGGAAAAGCAGCTCCGCTCCAGGCCCCATGATGGTGAATGAATGACCAGGTGTCACTGGCCCCCTAACACCTGCCCTGGCTCTAATGAGGCCCACTGTGGAGAGTGAGAGCCTTTCTCTGCGGCGCTATCCTTGTCTTGGTGAACAGTACTGCAGAGAGGAGGGCTTTACTCACAGCAAGCTGTTGCAGATGTCATTCATGCCAAACACTGTGTTCCTTCTCTTTTATGAATATGGTATATGAAAAATGGCCCGCAATTCAGCGACAAATCAAATGTACACATTTACGGCATTTGGCTGACGCTCTTATCCAGAGCGACTTACAATTTGATTATTTTACACAGGCAGGCCAAGGTGGTGTTTGGAGTCTTGCCCAAGGACTCTTACTGGTATAGTGTAGGTTGCTTGCCTTGGTGGGGGATTGAACCCCAGTCTACAGTGTAGAAGGCAGAGGTGTTACCCACTACACATGATCAGACATGTTTGGTGCAACATTGTTTCCTTATTCAATTTATCACTGGAGTCACATGTCTAACATTTCTGATAAACAATGGAAGTCAATAGTCACCCAAATTTCACATCTCTCAAACTGCGCCCGTGTCTTCATTACGGTTGTCCAGACATGTCAGTGTGGTTTAGGGCACAGTATGACTTGTAGCTGGACTGTGGGCAGCCACTTTAGACCATTTTTATAGTTCACAAGAAGTCATACTTACATAATTTAGGTGACTATTGACATCTAGTGTTTATTAGCATTTATATAAAGACTCAAAATTTGGATACCAAAGTTTTCTTGGCTGAACGGCTATGTCTGGGGGCAAACCTTTTCTTTAAACTTCAAACGGCCTGTATGTGGGTCACTTCAGTCCTTCACATAACTACAGAAATTATATAATAGTTTATAGTAGTTACTGAATGTCTTAAAGTAGTTTGTGTATAGTCTTGAACTCTAGGCTTATTATTCAGTATTAACATATTATTCAATAACTACTGGAAACTAATAGTGAAATAATATGCAGGTTATGTACAGTTTAAAGGGGTTAAGATCAATAACTGATAAATAAGCCTGCATTTTCAGGGGTTTTGGCAAACTTGATGAACCTGCTGACTCCCTCCCCCTGTCCTCCTCCTAGTAGCTCTTTAGATTTACAAACTGTGGCTCATTGAACTCAGTTGGAGTGAGAAAGCTGAGCTGAAAACATGCCCGTTTGCAGTGATCTATCTATTGGCTTCAGGCATTAATGCCTAACCTGAAATACTTGCACCTAATTATTGGTAATCTATTAAACCCGCGACTTGAAAATGGTTACAATGCAACCCACAGAGCTCAGCTCCTCTCTACCCCAAATCCCTGCCTGGTTAATTAGAAACTAGGGCCCAGTAGGCGGCTCCCCGCCCTCCCATTCACACAGAGGCACACACACAAACTCCAGGCCTCTGAGCATACAGTAATTCTATCAGCCAGCTTGTGGCCCATCAGACATATTGCTTAATCCATGCATGTAGCAGAAAGTGCATGTGTGCATCTGAACAGCGGGATCAGCTGTGCTGTCAGGGCTGGGATCGTGTGTGTCTGTGCTTGTTTTCATACATTTCCAGGACAAACACTTTGTAGGAAAACCAGAGAAATACAGGTGTAATCTAAAATGTGAGGAGCAATAAAAATATCCTGACTTTTTATTGCTTATTTACTGTGGTGGACAGTAACTGAGTAACTGAGTAAATGTAATTAGTTTCTGTACTTTAGTATTTTTGGTGTATCTGTACTGAAGTTTCTCCGTTCTGGGCGACTTTTTCCTTTCACTCCACTACATTTCAGAGTCTAATATCCGACTTTTTCCTCCTACATTTTGAGAAATCTGTGGTTCCTTTTGGTTTCTGTGTGTATAAAAACGTAACATGTCAAAACGAAAGAAGCGCAAAGCCAGAGCACCAATCAGGGCCCAGCGGTCACTTTGTTCTGAGCTGGTTTTGACCTGTTGGTCATACCGACCCAGTGCAGCACGCGGTTCAACGTCAGCGCAGCAGCGTAAAACTTTGGGAGAGTCTGTTCAACATAAATGATGAACTAACCTAACTTTGTGTAAATAGAGCTCAATATAGAAATATGTCCACATATGCAGTCGAGACTGACGCGGCTTTTTTCTGAATTTCTACAAACACCATTTCATTTTATAGTAAATGAGTTTGGGCTGGTTTATGTTTATGAACAGACGCCTACAGATCAACATAGTAAAGGAGCTCATCTATGATCCTGAGTTTAAAGCCAGTTTTTATTCAACTTAAACTTGGAACTAAGTTGTAAATAAATCTGAAACTGAAACTTTGCTTGTGTGTAAAAAGTGATTTCAGAGCCACTCGGTTCTCCCTGATGGAAACTGTTTACCTTCAGTGTTTTGTGCTTCTGATCATTTTAATAGACGTCAGCGTCACTAATTAATGACGTTCTATTAAAAGACTGGTTTACCAAGAGAGACGCTGGAGGACTTTCACCTGAAATGAGTTCATGAAGCCAGTCTGGTTATAAAAATGATAACAGGACATCAGAGCCAGAATTCCTCTTTTACTCTTAAGGAGATAAGAGGTGCAATAATTCACCATCGTACAGAAAAAGAAAGCAAAAAAAAAAACTGATGAATGCTGAAAAAATGGGCTGTTTATACACTAGAGCTCAAAAAATATTTAAAAAGGGTTCTCCTTTAGCAGTTGTAGCCAGTCAGCAGCCTGTCCATGTTGTTCACCCTCACACACAAACAAACACACACACACACATATATATATATATATACACGGAGAACAGGGTGAAGGGTGTAATATAAATATGTGGGGGGTGAACAGAGTGAAGACACTGAAAATGGGTTATTTTATATGTTCTTCACAGAAACGAGACCAAGATGTTGAAATAATAATAAATCATGAATTTTTTTCTTTTGGTAAACATTGAAAATGGGTCCCACAGACCAACCTCAACGCCACACAAGGGTATATATAAGCAGGGATATTTTTTTTTCAGATCTTTTTGAAATCTGGACTCTGGGGTGGTCATTCCATCATTCTGAGGAGAGATTATTTTATATATTATACATATATATGAATCACCCCTTGTCCAGACAAGATATAAAAACAAATGTGTGTGTGTTTTGGGACAGTGCTCGTCACACAGCCGGCCTGCCCCTCCCCTGCCCTAAGTGCTATTGACAAATCCATCAAGTGAAAGGTGATGCATCGGCTCCCTGCAAGCCCCCGCTCCTGGCTGCCGCTGCTCTGACATGCTGTCACCTTGGTAACAATGGCCGGCACGAGAGAGCGGCACGCCGTGACGGCTGACCTCCGCTGGCAGGGCACCACTGTCTGCACCTAGAGATGTCAGTGGACTCCAGAGGATGAGGCCGTCCACCATCGATCACCCCAATCCATCCCTGCCCCAGCTAAATTTATTCCTCTGATACATGAGCAGGCCTGCTTAACATTTGGGAGCGGGACAGGCCACACGGAAGGCACAGATTTGAGTGATTAATGGGGCTTTGGTGGGTCTTGGACATTGGGACGCATCAGACGTGAGCTGGTAGCTTAGCTAAAGGCATTACCATGGGCAAGTGGCTACAGGCAAGACAGTGAAGCTGTCGGGCAATGAAGTAAACAAACATGTCTACCTCTAACAAAGCTACTAAACATGTTGAGCTGGTTCCCTTCGCATGTATTAAAGTCTAGTCTTGGATTAAACTGCAGGGCATTTCACCATTAAAAGTACCATTTAGTCTATGTTTTGGCTCAGTCTGGGTCGAGAAACTCACTGTAATCTCGATCTACTACAGTAAACGTGGTGCTTCTATCTCTACCTGAATTTCCTACACAACTAATGAACATGTAGCTTGGAATTTTGGGTGATATCATATTGATGTGCTGTCTGTTTTAAGCTTACAGTGGAGACCTTTGTGAAGAGATGCGAATGTTTTCACAGCAGGGGGTTCTTACCCTGCCCTTTTAACCCTCATTGCTCACTGGCAACTCCTGTTATCATTTTTATAACCAGACTGGCTTCATGAACTCATTTCAGGTGAAAGTCCTCCAGCATCTCTCTTGGTAAACCAGTCTTTTAATAGAACGTCATTAATTAGTGACGCTGACGTCTATTAAAATGATCAGAAGCACAAAACACTGAAGGTAAACAGTTTCCATCAGGGAGAACCGAGTGGCTCTGAAATCACTTTTTACACACAAGCAAAGTTTCAGTTTCAGATTTATTTACAACTTAGTTCCAAGTTTAAGTTGAATAAAAACTGGCTTTAAACTCAGGATCACAGATGAGCTCCTTTACTATGTTGATCTGTAGGCGTCTGTTCATAAACATAAACCAGCCCAAACTCATTTACTATAAAATGAAATGGTGTTTGTAGAAATTCAGAAAAAAGCCGCGTCAGTCTCGACTGCATATGTGGACATATTTCTATATTGAGCTCTATTTACACAAAGTTAGGTTAGTTCATCATTTATGTTGAACAGACTCTCCCAAAGTTTTACGCTGCTGCGCTGACGTTGAACCGCGTGCTGCACTGGGTCGGTATGACCAACAGGTCAAAACCAGCTCTAAACAAAGTGACCGCTGGGCCCTGATTGGTGCTCTGGCTTTGCGCTTCTTTCGTTTTGACATGTTACGTTTTTATACACACAGAAACCAAAAGGAACTTTACTCAGTTACTGTCCACTACTGGCTTTGGCAAACCTTTGGTGTAGATTGCACCAAATCAGATGCCACTCAATTCTCGATTGGCACCAGTAGCCTTGCAGAACTGAAGACGTCTGGTACCTAAACTATTAACATGGTATCTCTATCTCTACCTCTAGCTACTATACATGAAATTTCTACTAGCATAGTTAAAAATGAAACAGGTTCCTGTGTAGTTCTGTCGCTGTTCTATGGAAAAGAACTTTATTTAGCACCATTATATTATGTGTCAGTTCCTTAAACTTTAAAAAGCTTCTTCATATTTGCAAATTTCATTTACAGACACAGTTATTTAAAGAACAATCCAGAACAATCCAGTTCTTTAGTGGTTCTATTAGTAGTTCATCTCTAACACAAGTTACTTTTAGGAACAAAAGATGCTACAAAAGGTTTTTTGAATGAAACCATGGAAGAACCACTTTTGGGTTCCATTCTTTAAACTTTTAGGAAGCTCATAATTGAAAGAATTTCTTTAAAGAACCAAGGTTCTTCAGGGAATCATAGATTTTCTCCTTTTTTGGCACCTTTATTTTCAAGTATGAAGACGTGATTGGAGGGAGAGCAGTAAACAACCTAAGGCAGAGTAAAATTCTATTCTGAATTTTATTCTAAGTAGTTAAACAAGTTAAACGAGTATATACTTTTTGTCGTCTTTTCATATAAACATTATGTGCGAATTTTGAGACCAACCAGATTCACCCAGAATATTGTGCATGTACCAAAACTGTAATTTTTAGGTTATCATAACTTAGTTTTAAATAAAAAAATTACAAAATTCACCCTCACATGTTTGTCAACTACTTAGTGCCCGAGATGTAGCACCAGTTTGAAACATGTAAACAACTCGGAGTGACAGCTAACCAGACTTGAGTAGAATGCCAACATTACATTTTCTAAAATTTCCAGAAAATTCACAAATTCACTAGGGAACCATAGCTAGTTCTTCAGTTTAGGCTATACATATCAAAATGTACACAAAAAAGACAAATAAAAGTGCTTCTAGGTTGATGCTCACTTCTGCTAACATCTCTGTGTAAGTAATGGTTTGTATGTGAGTATATCGCTGTTGTTGGATCAAAACCTTGTATCTCTAAAATGGTAACTTTACAGGAGAAGGAAAAAACACACTCTACTTTTAATGTAAATCAATGGAACCAGACATTTTCCCAAGTCATTTTAGGTCATTTCTTTTGGTCTAATCATCATGGAATTTACAGACAATATGTAGGACTATGGGAATTTTCTAATTATGTCAAAAACAGAAAAACGACAAAAATGGAGATTCGAGGTTTTGTTCGGACAGCAGCGATATGTTAACATGTAAGTGTGTTAGCACATGAATATTTTTGCCTGTTCTAAATTAAACAGTCACATTTGGAGCTATAGATCCTCCACATTCTACATGAAGCTTGTAATATACATAATATCATATATTTTACCTTGTGGCAGTTTTACAGAGACTCCTTCTGTAAAAAGCTTTGGTTTAAAGCTAACGTACCTGAACCTATAGTCAATAATATAGTTAAGATTTCCCAAAGGACTAGCGAGATATTGTCCTGCTGTTTTGCATATTTTCTATAAAGAGTGTTTTGAAAAGGTGATGTTTTTCCTCTCATTATTAGTCCCATTCATTGGAAGGCATGATTGGTTGATTCCACCATGAGATCCTGATTATGTTTGTGGTTAATCGGACTTGTTAGGCCTTCGGTTTAGCTTCTGATGCCTCGACCAGTGGAAGAGCTAACTTGGCTGTCTTTACCACAAAATCATGGGCTTTTCAAGAATTTAACCCGTTTGTTTCCAACCAAAACTTACTACTATATTTGTAGAGTTTACAAGTCTCATGATTATATTAAACAAAGCAAAACAGTTTAAAGGCGTGTATTTTTATTTCATAGAAATCATTAGGCTGGGAAAGCCCTGAGGGTCCCCCACTGCTGAATGTATTCGGTTTTCGGGCCTGCTCTCCCCAACCCGTCTATCTTTAATATGACCTAGTCATTCTATGGAAACGCCCATTTTTGTGTCCATTGCTTTTTTAGATATATTACACTTGAAAAATGTGTTAGGGTTACAATTAATTTACATTTTAAAATTAAACAGTAAGTTATTTAAACAACTACACCTTCTTGAGCCACAATTTAGCAATATTGGTATTGGCTAACCACAGAAGAGTTTGTCCACACGGTCATGTTTACAGGCTGAGGCCATATTTTAAAGTAAAAACATCTTTTTCTGCTATTTTAACTGCAATTATCTATACATGACTGTGAAATATATCATTTAAAGGACATAAAGAAAGCAAATAAATATTATAAATATATAATGAAACTTGTGCTCCCCAGGAGTCGAGTCACTGGTGTTACTGCATAGCAAAAGTCTCTTATTTTGAAATAAAAGTCACGCGGATGACGTCACTTGACTTCTTTTCCCCTACTTTCTGAGGATCTATGAAGAAAAGCTCGTGGTGAGTCCACTGTGTCTCTCAGTTCTCAGAGATCTTCTCACTCAGCTCATGATCTCATATGAAGCTTTTAGCTGACGTCACTGGTGTGACCGAGATTATTCTGAGGTCACTGTGAAAAAATAGAAACACAAATGGATAAACGACATATTTTTGTGGAGGTTCTATGATGGACAGCGTGTGGTTTGATGCTCCGTAGCAGCCGTTTTATAAAATGCATTTCTCAATAAAAACGTCTCTGGTGTTTCCTTTATTATGTGTGACACCGATGACGATCGGTAACACCAGTGACTCCTATGGAGAGACAGAAAAGTGGACGTTTCTGTAGAGTGACCCGACTATGATCGAATCACACAGTGGAATCATCATATTGAGCTGGACTCCGGTTCTTCAGGCCCAGAACTGGACACCTCTGTTCTAGAGTGTTCTACTATATTCAGCAGTCAGAATATAGTTTTGAAATATAGTATAGTTATAGAATATAGGTTCCTCCTCATTCCCCACCTGAGCCTCTTTCTTTACATAACACACACGCTGTGAAGCCACATGAGATTAATGGACATAGAAGTGACACAGAGAGTTTTTCACAGACTCGCATTTGAACGACAGCACTGCAGAAGAGCGTAGAAGCAAAGAAGAAGCACTTTGTTCTAGGCCGCAGCTCTTGTTTGCTTGGAGCTTTGCAGGGAATCCAGTAGACTCTATCAAATGTTCACGGTAGAAACGTGTCAGAAACCTTCATCGTTAGGGCGTCTTCAACCACCAAGCCACACACAGGCACACGTGCATCCGTCGACTCCACTGACTTGTGGAAAATCCAGCACTGTTAAAGACTCTTTGCCAGGATCCTGACAGAAATCTCAGGCTTGACAAAAGGAACATCTGTTGCAAGAAGCAAGTGAAGCTCCGAATCACAAGACTCTTAAAAATAAAGGTGCCAAATGGAGGTAAAAGGAGCAACGTAGAAACATCACTTTTGGTTCTCTGAAGAACTTTCGGTGAACGCATGAGCTATTTTTTAAGCTTAAAGGGCCGATACCATGGGAAAGCGATAGCTTCTCAAAAGTTTCACCCACTGATCATTTTGCTTGATGTTTGCTTGATTTTGTGATGTCACAAACATCAAAGTGTTTACATACAGCCTTCCTTTGCAGCATACAGTAGTTTAGGCAACCCATTTACATTGAAGTTTTAGCTACTTACAGTTATATATATATATATATATATATATATATATATATATATATATATATATATTTATACATTGGCCAAAGACAGGTATCTCCAGGATAGTAACTTTACAGGAGAGGGAAAAAACACTCAGGACTTTAATGTAAGTTAATGTAAAGACATTTTCTTCAATGTGATTTTAGAGTCTTTCTATTGGTCCATTCATCGTGAAATTTTCAAGGGACGTAAAGGACAGCTGGTGTGTTGAAACAATGTAAAAAATAAAAATCAACAAAATTGGAGATACATATATATATATATATATATATAGAGAGAGAGAGAGAGAGAGAGATTTATAGATATTCATAGACACATATGGGCCCTTTGAAGAATATAGATCCTCCACATACTGTAAAGATCCTCCACCATGTAAAGTTTTGTTTCAACAGAACTACAAAGAACTAAGAGGCTATTTGTGATTTTTGATGAGCCACTTTTTTAAAAGCCGCCAATAGAGCCTAAAAATAAATCTTTTTTTATTGTTATTAAGTAGTCCTACAAATGGTCACATGTGGGCTCTGTCATCTTCACTACAGTAATGAAAGGCTATTTTTTTAGTGAGTTCATGTGAAATGTTTTTTTTTTTTTTTCTTCTGGAAAAACCCTTTAAATGGTCAGGGTCCACTGGGAGACCTAATGTTTCATTTCACAGTTCTATAACCAAAGAAGAGCTCAGGCAGTTTGCACTGGAGGCCCTGTAGTTGCTGGATGGAAAGTCTTAGTATATACACTGTTAGGAATGAAGGTTCTGATCAGGAACATTTCTCGTTCATCAAGGTACAAACAGTGTAAATGTTCCCTCAAATCTCCAGCAGTGGTTCTAAGGTCTGATAGATCATTTCAGTGGATTATGGTTCAGTTATGATCCCTGACTGAAGGCACTGAGATGGACCCTTGAGGGTCCCACCCCAGTGACGAGAGGGGACAGTTTACTACCTTAATTTCTGAGAGTGTAATAAGCCTTAGTATGTAATAATACAATTTAAGTGGTCAACAGTATAAGCAATGATAACAACATCAGCATAAAGCAGGTAGTAGATGGCAAACATGCTTAGAGCTCATCAGCCAAACGCATCATTTTAGTTTGTTGTCCAGAACTTTATTATTCATAATTCTGAGACAGAAAAAGAATTTCACAGGTTGGTCTGCATAATTGTGTGGTTAGGACGTCAGTTTTGCAGAGTGGTCAAACGTGCCATTCTGGATCTGTTCACAGTGGCGGTGATAGGAACCAGACATCTCCGAAAGCTCCCTCACAGAACACAGCTCCAATCCGCTGCCTGGCGTCTGGAACGCTGTTTTATGATGGTTCTGAGAAAAGCGTTTGGTTTGCAGTGGCTCCATTCGGGGCAGAGAGGTGCAGGGCGGAGAGCACAGGGCGTGGTGAGGTAAAGTAGTCCCTAAATAATAACACATATTGCAACAAAGCCATTCAGGACAGAGGGGCACATGCAGGGGGTTGCGTGGTAAAATAGCCCCTAATTGAAATTGGCATATTTTGCACTATTTTACCATCATTAACATTACATATGACGACTCTCTGGACGTATAGCTGCTTTATTTGAAAGAAATACTGAAAGACTACCATCCACTGAATTACGCAGAGCTGACTTGATTTCCCCTCTTTAATTAGAGTAAATGAGGCAGTTACTGGTGTAGTTTCAGGTCAATGATCTTGGGCTGGTGCTTAAAGACTCAGCAGGTTAACTGGATAAATCCAAATCATTTCACTTTACTGACAAAACAGCCTTTATTCTGTAATGCGCGGCTCTGGACGCCCATAACTGCACACGCGCATATGGGAGCTTCTCCACAGAGGCCGCTCTTCAGGGAGACCGGTGACCAGGAGGCGCGCGTCCAGCAGGTGGCGCTGTTGTGCCGCGAACGCGCAGCGCTGCTCCGGGTCACCGAGACCAGGATCTGCACTGCTTTCCCTGAAAACAGCCGCCCGAGCAGCGGAGCCCGAACGCACAGAGCACGGCTGGAGAAAGTTAAAGTACAGGTCCGCACAAAATAAAACAAACAAATAAATAAATACATACATAAACAAACAAATAAAATAAAAACAAACAGTTGTGCTGATCTGTTTATCACACGACTGTTTTATCATCTCGGTTTTATAACATCACTGGAATGACCCACAGCAGGACAGCGGCTGCGTCTCCACGCAGGGAGTAACCCATGGTCTTCTGACTTCAGTCGCTTGGGAGAAGTCGTTTATTACAAAGTCTATTACAAAGCTGTTAGTGTTAATAACAATAAATAACGACGACGACAACAAGCATGATTTATTAGTGAAACATGTTATTTATATATAGAATCATAATGACAATACATATTTAATACAAATATATGTGTGTGTGTGTCTGTGTGTGTGTCTGTGTGTTTGTGTATGAGTGTGTGTGTTTGTGTATGTGTGCGTGTGTGTGTGTGTATGCCTGTGTGTGTGTGTGTGTATGTCTGAGTGTGTGTGTGTGTGTGTGTGTGTATATGTGTGTGTGTGTATATGTCTGTGTGTGTGTGTATATGTCTGTGTGTGTGTGTGTATATGTCTGTGTCTGTGTGTGTGTATGTCTGTGTGTGTGTGTGTGTATGTCTGTGTGTGTGTGTGTGTGTGTGTGTATGTCTGTGTGTGTGTGTATATGTCTGTGTGTGTCTGTGTGTGTGTCTGTGTGTGTCTGTGTGTGTGTGTATGTCTGTGTGTGTGTGTGTCTGTGTATGTCTGTGTGTGTGTGTGTGTCTGTGTGTGTGTGTGTATATGTCTGTCTGTGTGTGTGTGTATGTCTGTGTCTGTGTGTGTGTATATGTCTGTCTGTGTGTGTGTGTGTGTATTTCTATGTTATTGTATTATTATTAATAAAGGCCGTTGTTTTGAATGAATTCTGTTGGTCTGCTAGCTCTTTTCGGACTAAGCAGAGTGCTGGACATGAGTGAAGTTGACCAGTCTGACCAGTCTGACCACAGCGGGCCCGAGCGTTGAGAACTGACGCAGCGCGCGAGCTCACTGTTGATGTGGACCGTTTGAAATGCTAATGTTTCGAGGTCCTGAGCTACAAAGCTCGTGCATGTGCCCTGCTTGTGGAAACGCGCGGTCACGTGAGTTACTTTCCAGAAGATCAACAACAAAAAACCCCTAAAAGTTGGTCACGCGCCGTGTTCAAGTCCCCCACTGACTGATCCAGTCCTCCGTGATCCCGAAGCTCTGGGCTCACCGCGGAGTTTCTGCCGCGCGGGAAGACGGGCGTGATGGGGAATAAGTAAATGACGTAAGCAGTTCTACCTCCACCCCGCATTCACGAGCCTTCAGCTCTAGGGTTCTAAGGCCACTATGACCGGCTCGCGTGCCCCAGTGAAGCGACCCTCCACCTGGCCCGAGCTACGTCACCCGGCTCACTCACCTGGGGCTAGGTGAAGGCCCGCGCGCATGCGCAGTCCACACAGGGGCACGGTTCTGCATATAGTCAGCAAAGGTTGAATAATGTGGAGGCGTCTTTATCCCGCTCAGAATAGCAGACTGTCTCTCTACGGTCACTAATACGTCATATATAAACACAAACATAGAGAAATAAAGATATACCGTGTTGTCGCTGCGCGGTTAGTGCGCTAGTGCGCAGGTCAGGGCGGTAAATAAAAACAGGTCTAGTCTGATTTTCTGTTCTGTGATGTGAACCTAAAGCTGCCCTGTTGCTCGAACTGCCTACATGTGTCTGACTGCCGTTTTAAGGGACTTTGGTTTGTGAAAGGCTGCGAGGGGCAGTAAAACGTCTGGAGAGTGGACAGCAGCACCTGCCCCCACCGTGTCCCCACAGCGAGGGGCTGCTGGGAAACGGCCGAAGTCCTGAAAAGCACAAACTGAGCGCTGAGCCCAGAGAGCTCGGCGCGCGCACAGCAACGAATCCGCATCAGCAGCACTGCTCTGTTCACAACACTACCCTGCTTATTATTATTATTATTATTATTATTATTATTATTATTATTATTATTATGATTATTATTATTGTTGTTGTTGTTGTTGTTGATGCTTATCCCGCTGCTAGAATTACAGATGTATTAGGAAAAATAGTATTAGCAATATTAATAAGTATCAGTATTCTAGTATATTAATAAGTGTCACTATCAGTATTCTAGTATATTAATCAGTATCAGCATCAGTATTCTAGTATTGTAGTGTATTAACAAGTATCAGTATCAGTATTCTAGTATATTAATAAGTATCAGCATCAGTATTCTAGTATTGTAGTATATTAACAAGTATCACTATTAGTATATTAATATAGTATAGTATATTAATAAGTATAAGTATTGTAGTATATTAACAAGTATCAGTATTCTAGTATATTAATAAGTATAAGTATTGTAGTATATTAACAAGTATCACTATTAGTATATTAATATAGTATAGTATATTAATAAGTATAAGTATTGTAGTATATTAACAAGTATAAGTATCAGTATTCTGGTATATTAATAACTATCAGTATTCTAGTGTTCTAATATATTAATAAGTATCAGTATTCTAGCACATTAATAAGTATCACTATCAGTATTCTACTATTCTAATATATTATCAGTATTGTAGTATTCTAGTATATTAATAACTATCAGTATTCTAGTGTTCTAGTATATTAATAAGTATCAATATTCTAGTTGTAGAGTATTCCAGTACGCGACTGCAGTATTTTATTACTGCGTACGTACTATATTTACTTTATAACTGTTTTATTACTACTAAACATTTTGGTGTTCAAACGCGCGAGACATCTTTCACATTTAGAAGCTACAGAAAAAAACACCGAATAGCCGCGCGCTACGTGGTGCTACTCATTTCCACACTGTTCGCGTGCGTTAGTTTTCATTCCACACATTCTGCGTTAAAAGTCACGCGCAGCGCTGTTGACGGCCGATTAGACGCAGAATGTTTAGATTTTTTAACACGTCTGTTTTTTACATTTTCAGATTTGCTGGGTTTGTTTAAAGCAAAGCGCGCGGTGAGAATAAACCAGTCAGGCTGTTTAAAGTTTCAGTCTGGCTGACGTGGATCTGACACGCGTGATTTGTGCCCAGTTTCTAACAGAGGACCCGCGTGTAGAGCAGAAGGGTCTGGCTGAAGGGGCTGGAGAGCGTAGCCGACCTTAAAAAGTGAATAAATAATAATAATAATAAAAAAATAATGATAATAATAATAATTTTAAAAACACTAATAATAAAAACAAAGCATTGCATCCCACAATTCAGCCTGAGAGGTAAAATCATTTAAACGGGCCCTCAGCTGTGATCCCGAGCCCAGAAACACAGCTCTCCGCTTTTACGCTCATTTTGCTGATTATAACATTTTATTATATATATTTATATATTTATATATATTTTTAATTATTTATTTGGGCTCTTCGGTCCATTTCGTTGCTCTTGTTGACCGCAAGCGTCAAGAGGCTTCCTTTGTAAAAATGACAGGGCTGTAGAGATGAGGTGCAGCGTGCAGGGTGGGTTAGCGTTGGGGTCGTCAGCTTTTACCTCACGACCACTTTATGACTAAAAAACAAAGTTTTCAGGCCATTTTAACGAATGTCACTGGAATGACGTCACTGACAGCGGCGCTGGCTGATCTGGTCTGAAACCTCATTTTTGTTTGTTTGTTTGTTTTTTTGTTTTGTTTTTTTTTCTTTTGTGTTTCTCTCACTTTCATTTCTGTAGAGTGAGAAGCACACACACACACACACACACACACACACACACACACTCACACACACACACACACATACACACACACACATCCTATAGCCACGCTTGTATTCCTCACTTTTACTCGAGCTTTGGGAAGACTGGGGCGTTCAGTGGCTCTTTGCTTTATCACTGAATGCAGTTTGTCAGCCTGCATAAGTTGCAGTCATGTGACAGGCCAGTGCAGCTCTGGCGCTGGACCCACAATCAGAAACGCTCCGCCGCTGCGAGTAAATGGCAAGAAACACAAAGAACATCAAATCATATTAAGTGGCATTTAGTTCATCCATAAAGGCGCCAAAAATTAAACGCTAAAAAAACAAAAACACGGAAAAAATCACGACCTCCCAACAAAGCAAAACAAGCCAAATAAAGACGAAATATTTCTTCTGTAGGACTCAGTGTCGCCCTGCTCAGCCCCGTTTCCCATTCGTGAGGCCACAGCGAGCAGAAGTGGCTGCAGAAGTCCGGCCGCAGTTTCGCTGAGCGTCCGTGATGAATCCCGTTCGCTGCTCAGTGGCCAGGTCCTTTTCTTTCTCGCTTTTCTTTTTCTTTTTCTTTCTCTTTCTCATTCAGGTTACACCAAATCAGTGTGAATGCCAGCCTGCCACCTCTATTATTGGGGACAAAGAGAGGGGATGCATACTTCTATAACATTGATTGAATTCAGTTGCTTAGCAACTCGTGGAGGGGGAATATGGGAAATCATCCGCGAAATTTAAATTTTTGGACAGTGGGGACTGCTGAATAGTCACCTTCAGGAAAAAAAAGAGTGGAGGGCTAAGCAATTTCGCACAACTCAGTTTCCTTTCATTTTTTTTTTTTTTACTATTATTATTATTTTCTTTCCAAAAGCCTCGCCGCAGTTATTCAGGCCCAGGATCCACAAAATGCACTCAGAATGAAGACCGGCTAAAACTGCTTAAAAGACTGCCAGCAATGAACACGAGATAACATCTCCCCCCACCCCCACCCCCCCACAGTTAAGGCACTTTGGCTTGGGCGTTATTTCCAGCTTACTCGACCCTGGACTGGCCTGGACGCTTCACAGAAAATTCATGACCGTGCAATTTTCACACGTTTACTTTAGTTGTTTAGGACACTGGAGAACCCAGCGCACGTGAAAGCCTTTCGTCTGTTTAACTGGCCGCGAACGTGGCAATTTACGTCTGAACGTAGTTGCGCTTTTGACGCAAACGTTGCGCATTTGCAATTGTTGCGATTGCTTTCAAGGAACGATAAAGGCTGTCACATGACTCGAAGTGGCCTAACCAGCGCTCTAGCACGAGGCTAGAAACTTCCCAACTTCTCAGAGCACGCGCTAAGGTCTGCTTTGCTTCTAGTGCGTGCACGAGCAGCGCGTTCACTTTTTGTTGTTGTTGTTGTTGTTGTGCGGCAGGCATGTCTTTTTCCCCACGGGAGAGAGAGAGAGAGAGAGAGAGAGAGAGAGAGAGGCATACACATAAAGCACCCAGGTTAATGCATTTGGTCAAACCCTGAAATAAAAGCCCAGTTTCTCTGTCCAGCTGCTCTATTTTGCTCCCGAGTCCAGCAGCCGCACCCGCATGCGTGGGGCTTCGACTGCTGTCACCGAAAAGCAGGAATCATGACTCAGGTGCAAGGTGGCCCGAAGAGCCGAGGGTGATGAACTAGCCCAGCTGCAAACAACCTCGCGGGATTTCAGGCCCACTGGACGGTCATCGCGCAGCATCGAATAAAAGGAGAAAAAGCTCGTGCTGTGGATTCGCACCGGTCACTGCATTACTGGAAAGAGAGAGAGAGGGTCCAGTCCAGACGCCGAGCCCAGCCCAGGAGGCCCGCTCGCGCTTTCGTCAACACAATACACAATAACATCAAATTCCCCTCGTCGAGACGCAGAAATGCACCACGTCCTCTAATAAACAGCGCTGAGAAGATGATCCGACAGCGGTCGGCAGCAAAACACACTTCACATGCAATATAGATTTATATATTTATATATACAGTTTTTTTTTTGCACCGCAATTTCCACTCGTGCATAAAAGCCACGCGCTCTAAAACACACAAGCGTCACGTTTCATTCTAACAAATTTATTGTTCTCAGTCTCGTACGGAATCACTACTGGAAATTAAATTACAATCAAATCATCACATCAAAATACCCTTGTTACCTACTGCCAGAGTCAGCTCGTATTGATTTGTGCTCCTTCAAAAAACGATATTACAAAAAAAAAAAAAAAACGCAAAAAAAAAAAAAAATTCAAATCCAACAAACGAAAGAGGAACAAAGTCAAACCAGAAAAATCAAGGTAGAGAACATTTTACACAAGTCTGGGGGGCAGGAGGGGGAGAAATAAATTACTGTCTGGAATAGTCCATACGTATCCCGAATAAAATATTAAAAACAAAGCATTTTAATGAAAAATATAAAGTAAATAATTCCGATCAGCATCTGATCTAATGAATTCTATATATTGCCGGCTTTACATAGTCTCGTTTATGAAAACCTACCAAAAAAGAACACTGCTTGGAAATGGCAGCATGGGAGAAGAAGGGGGAGTGTGTGGGGTGGGGGGGGGGGCAGGTGGTGGTCTCGGTGGTAGTGGTGGTGTTGGCGGTGGTGGGGGTGAGGGGGGGGGGGGTCCACAGCTCTGGCCCCCTCTGTAAGTGCAGCTGAGGAATTGTCACTTTTTTTTTTTTTTTCAAACGTCTTTCAATTTTTCTTCCAAAAAAAATCCATCAGTTCTTTACATGAAAACGATCTCAGAGACCAGGCGCTCCTCAGTGTTCTTTTAGTGTTCATGTTCGGGCTGGAAGGCAAAGGGGGGAAAAAAATCCACTCCGCGGTTTGTTTGTCGTCCAAAAAAACAAAAACAAAAACAAAAACAAAAACAGAACCAGAGCAGTCTTCTCTGGAAGTTGTTGGAAGCCACTGCTGTCGCCGTTCCTGGGGCTGAATTTCAATTTCAACCCCCGTTTTTTGTGTTGCTGTTGTTGTTGGTGGTGGTGGTGGTAGTAGTGGTGGTCTTGGTGGTGACGGGGGGGGTTAACGTCCCATCTCGACACGTACAAATTGCCTCTCGAAAACAGGACATGTACAGGGGTAGCAGTGGGGGTTAGGGGGTGGAGGGGTTAGTAGTAGCAGTGGTGGTGTTGTTGCTGTTGGTGCTGCTCGTGGTGGTGGTGGTTTGGGGGGGGGGGCGGGGTTGGGGTAAAGGTTTCTAAATGCTTGGTTTCATTTTCCCAGTTGAAGTCAATGCGCCAGAATTACCTGATGGAACGAACTTGTAGCTGTCACCCTCTGGTCGCCCGGCTCGCTCGGCCCACATAAACTTGCATCTTTTAAGTAATCTACTAAAAAATGTCCCTGAAAGAAAAAGCAGACACAGCCTTTTAGGTTAAGACATTGGACGGGGGCCTGCAAGAAGGCTTGTTTTTTGTTTTGTTTTTTTAAAAGCGGGCGGTTTTGGGGTGGGGTGGGGGTTTAGGAAGAAAAAGGGGGGGTGCAATGTTTTCTTTTCTTTTCTGTTTTTTCTCTCTGGTGAAAAATATATAACACATCTGCAGTCTCATTCACATTCCCTCACAATCACAGTATCAAAATGGTTTGGCTATCTCGCGTGATAGTCTGTGTGATTATTCTTATATAAAATAGGGGTTTGTTTGTTTGTTTGTTTGTTTGTTTGCTCGCTTGCTTGATTCTTTAGTCTTTTACGCTGCTCTACGTCTCTGTGAACATTCGTTTGCAGTCCATGGAGGGGGGCGGTGTGTCTGCACTCACATTGCCGACCTGAGAGTACACCTCCTCCGGCGTCTGCGGCACTCCGGGCGGCGTCATCCGTTTCTCCTTCTGCCGCCGGTTGCAAAACCACACGCGCACCACCTCCTTCTCCAGCTGCAGGTTGTCGGCCAGCGAGCTGATCTCCTGGGCCGAGGGCTTGGGGCACTTGAGGAAGTGGCTCTCCAGCGCGCCCTTGACGCTCACCTCGATGCTCGTGCGCTTCTTGCGCTTGCGGCCCTGCGCCGCGATCTTGTCGATGCTCGTGGGGCTGCCCGTGGACGAGTCGGCCTCCTCGAGCCATTTGTTGAGCAGCGGCTTGAGCTTGCACATGTTCTTGAAGCTGAGCTGGAGCGCCTCGAAGCGGCAGATGGTGGTCTGCGAGAAGACGTTGCCGTAGAGCGTGCCGAGCGCCAGGCCCACGTCGGCCTGCGTGAAGCCCAGCTTGATGCGCCGCTGCTTGAACTGCTTGGCGAAGTGCTCGAGGTCGTCCGAGGTCGGCGTGTCCTCGTCCGAGTGCGCCTCGTGGCCGTGGTGGCTGGCCGGGTGGTGCGAGTGGTGGTGGGGCGGCGGCGGCGGCGCTTGGTGGTGGTGCTGCTGCTGCTGTTGTTGCTGCTGCTGCTGCTGCTGGTGGTGGTGGTGGTGATGGTGGTGGTGCGCGTGGTGCGGGTGGTGCGGGTGGCCGGGGTGCTCCAGTTCCGGCGTGTCCCCGCGCACGAGCCCCGCGTGCACGAGGCTCTGGGCGCCCGGCGCGCTCAGCATGCCGTTCACCGTGAAGCCGCCGGGCTGCGAGTAGATGAGCGACTGCTGCGGCTGCGCCTGCTGCTGGCTTATGGACGAGATATGCGCGGCGGCGGCGGCTGCGGCGGCCGTGGCGGCGCCCCACGCGCCCGCGTGCGTCTGGTGCGGCCCCAGGTGCCGGTGGTGCAGCGCGGACGCCGCGTGCAGGTCGTCCCGGCCCGAGCTGCTCTTCACGTCCTGCTGGCCGCCCTGCGCGCCCTGCTGCCCGCCCTGTCCCTGTCCGCCTTGGCCTCCTTGCTGGCCCCCCTGCGGGCTTCCCGCCATGCCCACGGGGCTCGTGGACCAGGGCGAGGCGGCTTCGGCGGCGGCTACTGCCGCAGCGGCGGCGGCGGCGGCCGCGTGCGGCAGCGACGTCACCCACTGGTGCGCGTGGCTCAGCATGTGCGCACCGTTGCTCGCCGCCGCCGCCGCCGCCGCCATGGCGCCCGGCATGAAGTCGCTCTGCGCCATCTTGACCGTCGGCTCTCCTCGGTAGCCGCCGGACACCGACGTGACCGCGCCGCCTCCCGCCTGCATGCCGCCGCCCGAGTCCGAGTGCACGATGGAGCCCGACGACAGGATGCTGCTGCTGGGCAGGTACGGATTGGAAGCCGCCGTGGCCATTCCGCTGATCTTCAGCGACGGGCTGTCGGTCAAGCTCCCCCCTCCCTCCCGGTCTCCTGCTCTTTTCCCCTTTTTCTCTCTTTCTCTCTTTCTTTCTTTCTTTTCTTGGACAAACTTTTTTTCTCTCTCCTTTTCCCCTCCTCTTCTTCCTTCTTCACTTCTTCAGCGCAGGCAAAACTGTAATCTCATGAATTATTCAAAACTTTAAAAGTCTGACATCGAAAGTGCCTCGAGAAAATAAAAGCAGCCAGCAGAAGCGCGAGGCGCACGGAGACGGCAACGGAACGACGTGTAACCGAACGCTAATAATAACAATAATAATAATAATAATAATAACGATAATGAGCAATAATGATAATAACGAGGCTTTAAAGAATCCGTGGACTCTACTGCGCGCCCTGGACATTCATATGCCTCGGACAGACGAACCGGTGCGAAGCATAATTCCTAGTTATTTGAGGTGGGGAGTCGCGAAGCCCTCATCAACAGTCCTCCAGGCTTTCGCAGTTTCGTGGAAAAAAAAGAAGGGGAAAAAAAAACAAAAAAGGTGTTGAAAAATAAAAAAACAACTTTGCAGCCTCGATAAACTTCAGAGGGCAGAACGCCTTGAAAAAACAAACAATAACAATAACAATAACAACACCGTCCAAACAGGCGAGTGGCGAAAATATCAAAACGTGCTTCTCCTCCTTCAGTTTCTTTTGTAATCTGGTCGCAGAGATTCCTCTTCCTCAGGTCCCCCCCCCTTTTTTCCCTTCCCCTCTCTTTTCTTTTCGCGGATTCTCTCTCTTTTTGTCGCTGCTGCTGCTGCTGCCCGGTCCGCTCTGCCTCTTTGTTCTGTTTTGATGTGTTTAAAGCTGCCAAAGCGCTCCGGCTGAAGTACAATCCAGTATCACGGCGCAGAGGCAGCGTTTGCGAGCCTTCCTTCTCATTCGCTCTCTCTCTCTCCCTCTCTCTCTCTCTCTCTCTCTCTCTGTCTCCCTCCCTCCCTCTCTCTCTCCCTCTCTCTCCTACTGACAGTCAGCTCCGCTCCGTCCCTCCCTCAACGCTCGCGGACACGCGAATGTTTACCCCCGCGCTGCGCTCAGCCTCCGCGTCTTTGCCACCCCCCCCCCCTCCCCCCCCCACACGCACACCCTTCCCTCCACCTGCCCCCCACCACCACCAAAATACGGGGAAGTGGAGCGCACGCCTCCCCCCAATTGGACGACCGATGAAAGATTGACAGGTCGAGGGAAGCTCGCTTCAGGCGCCTAGGCCCCGCCCCTCCCCCCTTCCGGCCATTCCAATTGGCTGCGTTTGAATTCAAATAAATAAACCAAGACGCATAAATGAGCGCTTGAAAAAAAAAAAAGAGAGAAAGAGGCAGAACCGGTCGCCCGTTTACAGTCCCGGGGTAGCCCACATATTTCATACAGCAGTGCTGGAATGTGGCTGGAAACAACTGGAATTCTCATAGGAGGCAGGAGCTGAGGCTGGGATTGTGCAGGCGATCAGCTGATGTGCAGTTAAAGAGCCCGTGTCTCACTTTTTCCAGGTCCACTCGTGATCATTTTACGTTTACTCACCAAAAATAATCGTCCCCCTTTATCCTGTACTATTAAACAGACTGCGCCTTTAAGACTGATGCACGCAAATGGCCTGTTTTCTGATTGGCTGCCTAGTATTACGGTTCATTCAGAATTCCACCTGGAACCGGAGCAGTACTTATAACTTCAGCCTGGGTGGGCGGGGCTAAACTCTAAACTAAGCTGGGAAGGCAGGTGCGCACATTTCTAGTGAAGTGAAAATACAGGTGTTTGTAACGGAGGTACATGTTGAAACTTTACACTCTACAACAATTTCAATAAAAAATGCTGGTGACATTCCATATAAATGAAAATAATGTGTGGCCACGCCTTATTAACGCGTGGAAACGACATGCTTATGCATGGCAAGAGCTTAATAAGGCGTGGGAATGAGATAATTAAGTCACGGTCACAATTTAGTAAGGGGTGGAAATGAGATTGTGCCTTACTAAGTCGTGGCCATGCATTAGGATCCCGTTCCCATGTGTTAATAAGTGGTGGCCACGCATTAGTATTTCATTCCCATGCCTTACTAAGTCATGCCCATGAGTTTATTATCTCATTCCCACACCTTTATTATCTCATTCCCACATCTCGTTCTCACGCCTTACTAAGTGGTGGCCACGCATTAGTATCTCATTCCCATGCCTTACTAAGTCGTGGCCATGACTTTTCTATTTCATTCCCACACCTTACTAAGTTGT
>NC_051240.1:17390971-17438471 GCF_015220715.1 Pygocentrus nattereri
TTAGACGTGGGAAAAGGCTTTGATCTATAGAGCGGCTACAGCAAGGCGCCCCGCGCGTGGATTAGAGACAGGCTGGAGAACCTGCGCCGGGGCTGGAGAACAGGCTCAGACAGCCTGCCGCTGTTTGGCCTCTGTAAGTGTGTCCTAGACGCGAGGAGCTGCCCTGGGAATCAGCACCAGCTCGGCCGCGGCCATGCGAGCGCAATAGCAGCGCACTTGGCGCAGTTTTCTTGCCGTGATGCTTTGCGATCATTTGTACAGACAAAGCTGCGCGCACGTGACCGCACTCAGCCCCGTTTGGGCCGCTTCCAAACAGGGTAAATTAGGTGGAGCGTTTTATTTTAATTAGAGATGATAAAACGATCAAATTCAGCGATGAAACGGAGGGAATATGTGACACAGCCAGAATAAAGTGACGTGCAGGGCAGCGTTCACATCCCAACCGAAACCTCAGCGCATATTTACATCAGAAAATATAAACAATCCACTGGTCAGTTCATTAAAACATAAGGATTAATATTGAAATACAACAAAATTATTATTATTATTATCATTATTATTATTGTTGTTATTATTATTATTATTAATTTTTTTTACATTATTTTTATTATTATTATTATCTTGTCAAATTAGTCAATGCATTTTCCAGATTTTAAAAGCTGGCACGTTAATGTTAATACCTCATAATAATAATAATATTATTATTAATAATAATAATACAAAACAAATGAGAACGAAAATTTAGTTTGAAAATGGATTAAAAAAATATAAATAAATAAAAAAGAAAAATAATAAGACGAAATATTATAAACATTTTTACATTTTTGTGTATAATACATAATACTATATATATATATATATATATATATATATATATATACACACACACACACACACACACACACACACATATATATATATATATATATATATATATATATATATATATATATGTATGTATGTATTAAAAAAGCTGATGAGAGCAATGAAAGTCCATCTCCGGCTGAATGATCTGGAAGTGAAAGCAGGCTGTTGTTTGTTCTCTTGCCCCTACCCGTGGGGTATTCAGTGGCTGTCGTTCCGCCTTATTTCTCCCCTCCTGTTCCCCAGTGCCTCATTCCCAGCCCGGCCGGGTTCAGTGCAGCCCCACTGCAGAGCCTCCTGCCTGCCTCTGCCACACGCTCATCCAGGCTCGCCTGTTCACCAGCATATCAGCTAAGCCTTATTGATTGTGCCATTCCTTATTGGAAATCCATGTAAATATCATAATTTGCTTTAAACGAATTCCAGGCTCCGCGGACCTGGTAAACATGGGGAGTGCCTGGGCGCATTTGCTTGAGTGTAATATGAATTATTCATAGCATTTAAGTCATAAAACAGGAGGCTGTGCGTGTATATTTACATTCAGATCGCAGACGGAGCCGCTGGCTCTCAGTCGTACTCAGTCGAGGTGGTCGGATACGTAGATAACTCTCCATCACTGTGGCCGCTGGTCGGACAGGGCAAGGGAATGGGCCCCTTTCAGTGGTGGAGTGTGAGAAACCATGGTCATGTCAGTTTGGTCAGTGTGCAGTACATGGAGCGTTCACATCGAAGGAGCACAGAGCAGCCCACCAGGCCTCAGTTTACTAATATGGTCAGCTGGTCATGTCTTGCTGCCAGACTCAGTATCAGTGTGCTTGGGTGGTGAGATGAGAGATAAGTAGGGGGCAGGTATGCTCAGAAAGGTCTGCCTGTGTGTGAATGGGTCTTCACACACTGAACGTGGGTAGAATGGGGTTAAATGGGTCACAGATTGAGAGGCAAATAGATGGTCCCTGTCTCTCTAGTGGCTCTTTAGTCCTTCAAATGTCCAGAACAGGCCAGCCAGCTTTGGTCATATGTGTCACTGTATGCACATTGTTGGGATTTGGATCAGCGTTAATCAATATTCCGCTGTAATCACACATCAGCAGTCTAATTTACTCCAATAACTTCAATGCAGAAGGTGAGCCGTGATGTTTCCTCTGTGATGTAGCCGCCGTGTGCAGCCCGTGCTTGTGGCTCCTGTGTTTTTGTTTGTCAAACAGCGGCGTTCCCCCAGGAGAGCGGTTTGTGGTGGCTCCCTGCTCGGGATTACATTAATCAAAGCATTTATTTCCCCCGGGACGCAACGGCACGAATCACCCCCAAATCCCAATCAAATTGGATAACAGAGAAACGGAGCGCGCCGACTGACCTCTCCGCCTTTTTTGCTTCTCGTTTTCGGGAGGAAGGACGGATCTCCTGCAATTCCAACTTCAGTCAGGAAAATAAAGCTTGCGTGAGAAGGGAAGAGAGACAGGAGCAACAGTCGTGCTGCAGTGGTCTGTACTGTGCTTAGGTGGACACAGTCAGCTCCCGCTCTGTAGTCTGGACGTTATTTTAGTCAGCAAACACAGGGTTTGTCAAAATAAAGGTGCCGGGAAGGGTTCTTTTTTGGAGTGATGCAGTAAAAGAACCACTTTGGGTCTTATAAAGAACTTTTAAATGGATGGAATCACTTTTATGAATGAGATGTGTGAGTGTGAAGAACGTTTTAAAGTTCAAAGAACCTCCACGTTAAGTTGTAAACCAATTAGATGTTTCTCAGAACCTTTAGAAAACAAAAATGGTTCTGTAAAGACCCCTGAAAAAAGGTGGTTCTTGAAGCAATGCCATTTAGAAGAATCACTTTTGTTCCTTAAAGAACCTTTGAGTGGATGGAACTGCTTTGGAAATGAGATGACTGAGTGTAAAGAACGTTTTGAAGTTGAAGGAACCTCCACGGAAGGTTGTTTATCAATTACAGGTGTTTCTTAGAACTGTATATCCAGCGCCGTCAGAAAAGAAAAGGGTTCTGTATAGAAGCCTCAAAATATAGGGTTCTTTGAGCAATGCCATTTAGAAGAACTTCCTTAAAGAACCTTTCAGTGGATGGAACCACTTTGTAAATGAGATCTGTGAGTGTGAAGAACCTCTACAATGAAAAGAACCTCCATATAAGGTTCTGTAATGCTTATGTTTCCTAGAACCCTATATACAAAACTTTCATACATAGCAGAACCACTGCATTTATAGAAGACTATTCAACTTACATAGAAGAACCACTTTTGGTTTTCCCTGTAGAACCAAGTTTGGAAGAGACGTTTGACTGTGAAGAACCTTTTAAAAGCTTAAGACTAAAGAACCGTTACATAATATAAACTTAAATGTGCTTCGTTGAGCATTTACATTATGTGGAGGTTCTTTAAACTTTAAAAACGATTCATACATTTGGTCTTCTCTAAGGAACCTTCAATTGAAAGGTTCTGTAGGGAGCCAAAATGCTTCTGTTATGGTGCCATGCAAAGAACCCTTTCTGGTACCCTTTATTTTTGAGAGGGTGATGCCAAAGACGTTCTTTGACTTGTAACAGTAGAAGCCTTTTTTGGTGCTATACAGAGTGATTTTTAAAGGTTCTTTAAAGAGCCATATACAACAGATTCTAGAGCTGAACCATTTAACTATGCAACGAACCCTCATCTTTGAGGTTCTTTGAGTTGTCACGGTTCTTTGAACAATCGTCGCCTCTACTAAAGAACTTCTTTTTTAAGGGTGAAGCAAAGAACTATCTGGAACCTTTGTTTTTCAAGAGTGCGCAGACTGTCCCATATATGCTTCCACGTACAGCAACGTTGAAATAATTACAGGCTGGCTATGGATTTGGCATCGCTGGTTATGGGCAGTACTGTCCACCACATTTAGTCAGCATGACAAACTGTGAGCCAGCTTTAAGAACTCAGAATGAGCCAAAGGGATTTTTTTGAATGAAGAACCATCGTTTACAATGTTGCATCCAAAATTCAAAACAAGCCAATCTGCGTCCAGGAATCAACGGCCCAATGTGGTCATCTAGCTTGAACATATTGAACTGACTCACCCTGCTAACATCACTGGCACGCTGTATTAGTTACCACACATAGAGGACAATATATATGCGACTATACATACATTGTCACAATATGCACAAAACAAAGAGCTTTGACTGAGTGAGCGGAGGCCTGTCGGCGTAATGAATCCAGAGTAAATCTGGAATCGTGGGTGCAATAAATACCACTAGCAATATGTGGCCTATTACAGGCAATGCAAATAAAATAATAGGGCCGTAGTTTTTCCCCGTGTGTTGTATCGATGTAGCCGGCCCTGCGGTGCTGGAGATTCATGGGGAAAAACGGGGAGGAAATGTTGGTCCCTTTATGGAGCACCAATTCACAACTCCCCGTTCTCAGGCCAATCAGGGATAAATGATGGGCCCACTGCTGGAGTTGGCTGTGTGCGGCCTGCTGGAGGGGCCCGCTTTGCTGACGACTGAGCCAGCCGGCCAAACGTTTAGCGAGAGCGAAACGGCAGGAGCGGTGGACACTGATGCAAAGTGATGCTTCATCATAACCTGCAAATGAAGCAAAACTCTTTGTACTGCCGCTCTGGTAGCACTGTCTCTGTAGCGCTGGGCCGTGGCTACTGCCTTACACTGTCCAGTACTGCACTATAATCTTAAGAATAAAGGTGACATACAGGTCGTAGAAGGACCACGTTTGGTTCCCTAAAGAACTTTTGAAGGTATGCTTCCTTAAAGGGCCAATAGCATGGAAATAGAGAGTGTTCCCCTCTCGTTTTCAATAATAGGGTGTAGTGTGTATCCACTGTTTTTGACGTCATTTAAAAAAGCCTGTAGGCCTTTACTTTATATGTAAATTTCATAAAGAATGGACCAAAAGAAATGGCCCAAAATGACTTGGGAGGGAAAAAGAAGTTCGGTTCCATTGACTTACATTAACAGTAAAGTAGCTTTTTTCTTTTTTTCTGTAAACTTTTGATTTTGGAGATGCAAGGTTTTCTTCCGACGACAGCGACATGGAATCAGCTCTCCAAAAACATCCTTTTTAAATGAATTGCTTTGTGACGCCATGAAAACCCAAACATTTGCATATGTAAATATTTTGTAATATGTAAATTTGTATATTCTGTCGACAGCACTTTAGCCCTGCCCATTCATATACAGGTTATAAGGAGTGTTTCAACACAGACTGCATAATAAAGAGCAGCCTATTAGAACTGAGCTCATTTGCATGCATATATATATATATATATATATATATATATATATATATATACACATACACATATACATAAATGCACACACACACACACACACACACACACACACACATATATGTTTTACAAACACAGCAGCAAAAACAGCTTGTTTATGTGGAAAATGGTAATGTAAAGATGAATTATGGCTGTTTATGGTGCATAAAATGACACAAAATATAAGTGGACCTTGAGGGAATGGTATAAAATATAGCATGTGGGCCCTTTAAACAACCAAATGAGATGTTTGAGTGTGAACACCCTTTTTGCCTCCACATAATGTAAAGGTCCTATCCTGATGAAAGGTTTTCTTAGAACCATACGTCCAAGCAAAGTAGCAATCTGGAACCTTTATTTGATAAGACTGTACACGGACAAGCTCACTATTGCCCTGTGCGTTATTGGTTCACACTGCTTGCACTGCACTAGTATATACTGCATGTTGCAGCAGTGCTATAATGACAGTACAGTTGAATTATCTTGACTGAACTGAATTGAGTTGAATTGAGAGCCATTGCTGGACTCACTCAGAAGTGTACAGGCCGGTCACCGAAGTCTGAAAAAGAGGTGGTTGGAAATACCTTCCCTGTGAACGTATGAGCGTACGCTGCGGTGTGAGAGCCTCTCGTATGTGCGGGCACGCTCGGCGGTCGGCTGAGGCTTGATTCATGCGCGCGTTATGTACGTTCGATGCTAATAACCCTCCCCGCGTTTGAGCTCGGCCTGGCCCATTTGTTCAGAAATGGGTTTGCATACATCTTCTGTGCCTCATGCTCGCCTCTTGCGTCCTCCTAAAGCTCAGCCCCCTTGGTGCCACATCCTTCTTTCTCTCTCTCTCTTTCTCTTTTTTTTTCTCTCCCTCTCTCTTTATGCACACACATACCTGCAGGGCAACAAAAGCAACATTCAGCAGCGCCGCTAACTCTGGCCTGACCCTGTGCCAACGCTGCCCACCACATATTACTCAGTGCCTGGGTCGAAGCAGCTCACGGACAGCTCAGAAGCGAACCGCAGCCCTCGGCCGAGGGACCACGCACTGTATTTTTTGATCCCCGTGCTGGACTTTGATTCCGAATGCGCATACCAACAGCGCTTTGAGCCTGAATAATGGCCAAAGCTAAAGGAACATATGTGTCTCATGTATAAGGCCGAAAGGTCAATGAGTCTAATTTGTGGTGTGCATGGTAACGCCTGTACAGTACCGATGCCGTGTGGTTGGTGAAAGCACACGCAGCGTAGTTATGTTTATTTTGTTTTGTATGGGCTATGGATGCACTACACCACAACATCAACAAAATGATCCAATCGAAAACATCAGGAATCTGCGTGCTAACTACTACCGTCTCTGGTTCTTCTCCGATGTTTTTGAACACTAACAACTAAAAACAGGCTGTTTAGTGCTCATGTAAATACTACAGCCTGACCGATCCAAGCATCAGGCATGGGATCTGTCTGCTATCAGCAGGCCTCGCTGTGGCCTTTCAGTATGTCGAGCGTTTGGGTGATATTTTGAAGGAACACACAAGAGAACCAGAACACAGCACAAAAGCAAATGGCTATCAAACGTGCTTTCAGTTGAAGGGGGGAAAATGTCAGTTTAACCCCTTCATGGCTAAGGGCCAGCGCGCAGGCACGGTTCCTCACTTTCATAGCTTCACAGCTTACATATTAGTTTCATAGTCGTTACTGAATACAGTTCCAGATATTGGGAAACAATCTTAAAAAGACTACACCTAGAGTTTAAAGGGGTCAGCTGGCTTGCTGAGTCTCTGAAGAGCAGGACATAATTTGGAGAGACTAAAGCAAATCTCTCTAATTCCTTCGGAAGAATCAGACTGTTTGCAGAGTTGTTATGCTGAACTGTAGCTCATGTTTTACAGAACTGACCACAGGCCGGTCCATTATAAGTGAAAATGTTTTCTGCAGTGGGAACTTAAACCCCAAAAGGACACAGATTTCTAGGAATAACTCTCGACTATTTCTTTATGTAGATAAAGGTAAAACAATGTTGAGAAACTACAGTGTGTTCTCTTTTATTTAACACTAATTAAGGTGATGGTCTCTGATATTAAGAATAATCTACTATGTAATACTATCAATATGGTCAAGTATTATGGTCAGTACTACCAGAGTAAGATTCCTCTGTCTGTTTCCAGTATAAACTTACCTCATGAACAGAAGGGGAAACCTTTAAAAATCAACGCTAATGTTTTCTTGCGAAGGATATATGTGAATGTGGTCCAAATGGACACTGATTTCTCAGCGTGATCATCCGTTTGCTATTACAGCTTCTTAGTGGACTGTGGATGCTACACTATATTGCTGAAAGTCTTTGCTCGTCTGCCTTCACACTTCACACGTTTAATATGATGTCGGCCCACCCTTTGCAGCTATAACAGCTGCAACTCTTCTGGGAAGGCTTTCCACAAGGGTTAGGAGTGTGTTTATGGGACTTTTTGACCATTCTTACTGAAAAACAACCCCACACCATGATCCCCCCTCCACCAAACTTTACACTTGGCACAGTGCAGTTAGACAAGTACCGTTCTCCTGGCAAACGCCAAACCATCGGATTGCCAGACCAAGAAGGATGATTCATCAGTCCAGAGAACTCGTCTCCACTGCTCTAGAGTCCAGTGGTGGCGCTTTACTCCACTGCATTCCACACTTTGCATTGCACTTGGTGATGTAAGGCTTGGATGCAGCTGCTCGGCCATGGAAACCCATTCCATGAAGCTCTCTACGGTGTTCTTGAGCTGATCTGAAGGCCACATGAAGTTTGGAGGTCTGTAGTGATTGACTCTGCAGAAAGTCGGTGACCTCTGCGCACTATGCACCTCCGCATATGCTGACCTTGCTCTGAGGTCTGGACTCTGGCTGGTCAGTCCATTGTTCTAGCAGCTTCTTTGTTCTATTTTCTTCTCTTAGTAACAGCTACTCTCTTGAACAGCTACACATCCTTTCAGACCCATAGCGCAGAGTGGTCTTCTCACAGTGGAAGGATGGACAGAAACACCTGTGGATGTTTTCAGATCTGAAGCAGCTTGATTTCCTCCTCTCTCTCAGAGAGGAAAGCTTTAAGTGCTGCTTATCTGATGGGGGCAGTTTTGTTGGTCTAGCAGGTCTGACGTGGTTGTTATTAGTGCCATTTTCTCCGTATCTCTTGACCATTTTTTGATCTATAGTTACAGGGGGTTATCCCAGAGCTGCTCCTCAGAGGTACCTCCTAAAAAATGAATAGCTTACTGGCTGGTTTTGGAAATGAAGTAGATGATAGGTGGTCTCTGATTTTTGCACAGCACTTTGTAAATAATAATGTTTTTTCCAATGAATGTGTCGGTTCCTTTTATTGCCCAGCTAGAAGCCTTTTTTCTTAAAAGCACTGCACTCTTAATGCAAATCCTCTCTTCTTTCTCTTGCAGGAGATGAGTGCCCTCCCTCCCTGCTCCCGCCGTCATCTCTTCATCTCTCCCTCATCTCTCCATCTCTCCCTCCTTCTTCAGGGACTGGGGCCTCTACGCTGGACGTGGTCTCACTTGCCAGTGGAGGGACCAAGTGGCCATGCAGCACGCACGCACACACACACACATGCACACACACACACACACACTCTGTCTCTTTCTCTTTCTCTGACACACACTCACACACTGTCTCCCCTGCTTCCGTTTTCAGCTCACACTGCTGCTGCAGCCCTTAGCCTGCCGGCTATTTTTCTTTGAGAGACTATAAAAATATGCAAATGCTATTGTTAAAGAAGAAAGTGGAGGCACCCCCCCCCCCCACCGCTTGTGTTCCTGGTGAGTCTATAGAGCACGAGGCGGAAGGATTTCACTTTTGTCTCTTAGTGGGTCTGAAGACAGACAGATAGAGAGAGATAGAGAGGAGGTGGTGGTGGTGGGTTTGGGGGGGTTGTGGCTAGACTGAATGCGCTGTGGATGACCAGGTAGAAGGGACAGGATATTAAAAACAGTCCCCAAAAGCAAGCCGTCACCCAGGTATTATTCTTATTATTTTCAGGCCTGCAGTCGAGAGCTCTTTTCCATCATGGACGAACCAATGACAGGCCTTAAACACTTCAAAATCCAGCACTTAAAAAGTGTTGAACGTCAGGGGCCAATTTGAACAGAAAAGGGAAAAAACCCATCCCTCACGGTGCTGTCACACTCACACGTTTTTTTTTTTTATAGTGATTATGGAAGGCAGTTCAGATCAAAGGCTCTGACAACTCCGAGTGCCCGCCAAGCCTGAGCCACGGTAATCGCACGCAAGCCCCAAACACAACGCGGCTCACACCCCTCGAGCTGCTGCGCCACCCGACGCAGCATAAACAGATTATCAGGGGGACGGAAAAATGGGCTGGAAAGTAAATACGGGATTAGATTTTTTCCCGACTCAACGCGGCCGATACAGCAGAGGAGATTAGCGGAACATTGATAGGTAAATATTAATTATCAGCTGGAGAAAATATTTCACATTTAGGGAGAGATTTACTGTTCAAAACCCCTCAAACTGCTGGGGCCCATATTTGGCTTGCCCAGGCTTCATCCTCACTCTCCAAACTTGGATATTAGATTCATAGTAGCTTCAACCAGGTAAAAAGGTGCCAGAAAGAGGTCTCTGGAGCGACGCCATAGCAGAATGCTAAAGAACCTTCCAGGAGTGGGGTCATGAGAATCTACCCCAGTGCGCAAAAATGAGCAAGCATACAGACATGACATGGCATCTCGCTTGTTTACTCGCTATTGTTAAAGCCCAACCAAGTTCTGTCAGGTAGGCTAATGGCTGAAGTGTATCACTAAGTTATTACAGCTACCCATGGCTGTAAAACTGCATAAGTAATAATATAAAGGGAAAGTTTGGGATGACCAGTCGTTAATGGCTCTCACTCGAAACCATGGGCCCGAGTGAGACAACAGTGCATATATTACCACAGTTATACCGTTTCACTGTTTCAGCTTCCGTTTTCTTAAGGAAATATTTTCATGAATGATATTCAGCAATGTTTTTACATGCTTTGGAATAATTAAAGCCAAAAACCTTTTATGAACCTTTACTTGTTTGTGTTTTGAGTGTGAATGGAGCAAGAGAAACGCTCCACAAGGACTTCGCTCCTTGTTCCATTGACTTTCATTCAAAGGAAACGGAAAGTTAACATTATGGTGTTTGTTTTTTGACAGCAACTATATGCTTATAGCCCTGCGATGGACAGGCGACCTGTCCAGGGTGTATCCTGCCTTCTGCCAAATGACCACTGGGATAGAACTGAATTGAATGCAGAACCATTAGGCAACTGTGTTGAGGAATTAGACCCTCCGCATTTAACCCATCCGTGCAGTGAAACCCCCTACATACATGGACATTAGTGAACACACACACACACACACACACACACTAGGGGGCAGTGAGCACACTTACCCGGAGTGGTGGGCAACACTATCCACGGCACCTGGGGAGCAGTTGGGAGTTAGGTGTCTTGCCCAAGGGCACTTCAGTCACATACTGTCAGCCAAGGGGATTGAACCGGCGACCTTCCAGTCACAAGGCTGGTTCCCTAACCTCCAGCCCACCCATTCCTCCAGCTCCAGCATCCCTGCAACCCAGAATGATAAGCAGTTTAGAACTGTGTGTGTGTGTGTGTGTGTGTGTGTGTGTGTGTGTGTGTGTGTGCTTATAATGAGCTTATTAATCCTATGACTTGTTACTCAAAAACAAGTATAAGGTAACTACTGTAAAGCGAATATATATGTTCTATAGTTATGAGAGTGAGGAACTGTGGACACACGTATAACCTCCTGCAGTATTAATCTTCATAAAGGGCCAATATGAACAAAGTAGTAATAGTAAGTGAACAGTAAGACTGAAGACTAATAAATAAATACTAAGCCTGCTGTTTAAAGGATTAATGAGAGCTTCTAAATGGGCTGCAAGTCCTTGAGGATCATTCTAGTCAGGGCCATGTAGCCTGTGCAGATGTCATTGGTCACCTAAAACAGTAGAAGTAACTGCTCTAGAGACAGACAGAGAGAGAAAGAGACACGGAGAGAGAGACAGAAGGAGGGACAGCCAATGAACTATTCATAATGGCTTTATTTTATTTGTGGCCCTTTTGTCTGTGACTGAATGGACGAATTACACTTCAGTGAAACATCATTAATGGCCATAATAGGCCTAACACTGCAAGGCCATAGCTGCTTGTTATATGCAGTGTGTCTGGATAATACTGTCAGATTAAATAAGTAAATAATAATAATAATATTAATTATAATAATAATAGCCTAATTCAGTCGAATAGCTTTCCACATTCATTCACCTCAACCTGCAGTGGTCACACTGAAACATGACTAACACACAGTCCAGCAGATGAGACCTTACTCACAATAAGGGTTCCAAAAGGGGTTCTTTGAAGTGATGCCAACAGTTGTTCCCATTAAGATCTCTTTCTTTTCAATGCAGTGGTAAGAAGAGCCTTATAGGCTCTGATGCACAAACCAGGCCATAAAAACCTGAGCGTGTCATCTAGAGCCATTTCTCTTGGCAGTAAGAGTGTTTTTGTATGTAAAAGCAACATCTATCATTAGAATAAATGCAAATAAACATAAACGCAGGCAAAAGTAAAGAGAATTTCTTACTTTTTATAAGTTGTTGATATCTTGTGAAGAACTACATCTGGGTTTAGGTTTCTCCTGGACGCTCCCATGGCCATCATATGGATCTTTAAAATTCCATCACCAGCGCACTTGATTTAACTTAATGAAGTTAAGTTTAACTTAAGGAGGTATTGGGCCAAACCAGGTATGCATGATAGCTAAAATCGATCAATTAATACAAGTTGAAAGTTGAGTAGAGGTTTGGAAATTAAAGAACAAAAAAGAACACACTGACATACATAAATTTGATACCTATTGAATTAAAACCTCATATCTCCAGAATGGTAACTTTACAAGAGAAGCAAAAAGCATATGCTACTTTTCATGTAAGTCAATGGAACCAGAGGTTTTTCCAAGTTATTGGAAGTTATATATATATATATATATATATATATATATATATATATATACATATATATACATATATACATATATACATATATATGTTCAACCTCGTATCTCCATTTTTCAGTTTTTGACATAATCTGAAAGTACTTATGGTTCTACATCTTCTATGTAAATTTCATGATGAATGGACCAACAGAAACAGTGCAAAATAACTTGAAAAAAGTCTGGTTCCATTGACTTACATTGAAAGTAGAGTAGTTTCTTCCTTCTCCTGTAAAGTTACCATTGTGGAGGTACGAGGTTTTGATCTGACAACAGCGATTTCATAAATCAAACAAAACCACTTTATATTGCCATTTCTTTCATTTTTTTTCTTGGCAAAATTTAATGTATGATGAATGGATCAATAGAAATGCTCCCAAATTGCTTCACATAACATCATGTTACATTCTCTTACATTAAAGGTTAACAATGTGTTTGTCTTTCTGCAAAGTTGATAATCTGGAGATTTTTTTTCTGGAGGTTTTTATTAAAAAAATATACATACACCCTTAAAAATGTCTCTTCAAGGGTTCTTTAGTGAAGAAAATGGTTTTATATAGAACCATGAACCCTCAATGAACCTCCTGCATGATTAAAGGGTTCTTTACGTCATGAAAGGGTTCCTCAGATTTGTGGAAAATGTGCTATAGAGGGTTCTATATAGGACCTTTTTACAAGGGGTTCTATATAGCACCAAAAAGGGTTCGTCTATTACTTTGATATCAAGCTTGTTACAACACAAGAACCCTTTTTGGTTCCTCTACGTTTTTCACGTATATATATTATATTGTTATATATAGAACCGCCTACAGCATATTTTCCATCAATCTGAAGAACCCTTTAATGACACAAAGAACACTCTAATGGAACAAAGGGTTGATTGGTTATTCTTTGTTCTATGTAGAACCATTTCCTTTACGAAAGAACCCCTGAACTTGAAAAGAACTGCCTTTTATAAGAGTGTGTGTGTGTATATATATATAATGTTCCCTAAAAGGTTCACATAATGGAAAAATTCTTTACCAGTATAAAGGTTCCTTCTAGAGTCTTTCCATTATGTGGAGCTTCATAAAGGTTCTTCACTACTTTAAAGAAGGGAACCAAAGATTGCTCTTGTCTGGCACCAAAGGACCCTTTGCGGCACCTTTATTTTTAAGAGTGCGATCTACTGTCCACCTCAGTCTTCGAGGCCTCACCGTCCCTTTCAGCGTTCCTTTGCTCCTGTTGTGTTTTGTTCTCCTCTGTTTACACGGCGCTGTGCTGTCGCCGGCGCATTAACAATAAAGTTTCTGTGAGCACAAGCCTCCTCTCTCTCCGCCTGCTGTTTACCGTGTCACTCCGAGCCACTCTCGCTCTGCCCACTCCGCCCTGGCTGCTGCCCAGAACCCTCGGGTTCCGAGTGGTCCCGGGTCTCTGAAGAGAGGCCAACAAACGGGCCTTTCAGGCGCTCACGCGGCGGCAGATGGGGCGGCGCGCCTGGGCCACTCGGAGGAAACTTCTCGTGTCGCCAGCCACGGAGAATGAATCCACTTTTATCTGCCAGCCTGCTGGACTACAATGAGCCTTCCTGTGCACTTAAGCATGAGACAGCAGAGTGAGGGAAAGGGGCGAGAGAGAGTGAGCATGTACATGAGAGAGAGAGAGAGAAAGGGGAGGGGGTGGTTGTGAGTGGCAAGAGATTTCGGCTACTTCCAATCTTGGTCTTAAAAAAATTCAGCAAGGCATTCATTTGCAAGATGTTTTGGAACCAGGCGCATCTTAAATCTGCCCTCTTAACCATCTGAACTCTAGTCCATACATATAATATTTCCCACAATCAGTCTGCTTTTAGGATGCAGGTTATTTACTGTATTTCTAGACATTTTGCTTTATTTTATCTAATTTTATCTATTAAAAAGTGTCTTGTTCAACTGGCAGATACTTCTTGTTTTGACCTTTTCAGCTCCTCGAGACCACCGGTGGGTCCAAACCGCACTTGGTCATGTTCTTCATAACGTTCATATTCCATAAGCTCCATTCAGAAGCTGGGCGTCGTGTGAGGCTGTAGCTCTTCTCTCCAGTCTAATAGACGGTGATGTCATTTTAAACCCTTATAATAAAAGAAGCTGAACTTTGTTTTTCTACTGAAAGTCGACCCGTTTTTCCCCAAATTTGGGCTCTAAACTATAAACAGACGGCGTCTCTTCAGTGATCTGCTCTGGAAACATCACTTTTAGAGAACAACACAAAGAGCGTCAGAGATTTTTGGCTTTCAGCAGTGAATTATAAGCGTGTAGTGAAATGTGGAGATCATAAAACACACGTTCTGCTCATTTGAGGGAAACTTTTTCAAAAAATAAAAAAATATATAAAAATGTGCATTTATTTCATGCAGGTACTGAAGAATTTGCCTCATGATTTGGTCACGAAAATTCAGATGGACAAACCAAAACACACCCAGATCAATAAGAGGTTAACTATCTGCATTATTTCTCTGACTTTTACTAGACAAACAACCTAAAACAAGTAAAAATGTAAAGAAATAAGTTATAATCTTAAAATATTCATTGTCGCATAAAGAGAAATGTTTTCAATATTGGCCAGACTTAAGATGCTTAGCCATCGTGTTTGGTCTTGTAATTTCATTTCTTTTATTGTACAGCGCGTCTGAATCTGCTGCCTGCTGATATGACTCCCTCAATCTGGTTCTGAATTTATCTCTACCTACAAGCAACAGAGAAAAGGAAAAGCTGCAAATAACACCGGAACCATATTGGGTGCTCATAGAACCTCTGAAGGAATGGTTTGAAGAAGTTTAGAGAAATTTCGTGGAATAGAAAAGATCTACATCAGTTCAGTCTTTCTTAAACCTGTGCGTCCAAGCCAACGACCACTTAGGGTCATTTCTTTTTAAAGAAAACTCCAAAGATTTTGCCTAAATCAGTCACTGAGATGTCAACCAAGTCATTCAGGGTGAAACTGACTGGACCGGAAGACTTTACAGTGGTGGTGATGGGAACCCTGTGTTTATAAGGCAAATACAGTGGAGAGTGACCACTGAGCCTACATGCTTTTATACGTAATGTTGATAATAGTAAAGTTTTCTTGGGTACTACTTCGATTGGCTACTACTTTGCATGGACCTTTACACCTCAAATAGCTTTCAAAATATGTTTTAGGCCAAATACTTGTCTCAAAACTACACTCTCAGAAAAAAGGGTACTTAACTGTCTCTGGGGTGGAACCCTCAAGGCTCCATCTCAGCGCCTTTAGTCAGGGATCATAACTGAACCATAATCCACTGAAATGATCTGTTCTAAGCTGGACTGACTCCACACACCCCGCCTCGCCTCGCCTCCAGGCTTTTATTCTACTGCTCTGTTTTAAAGCATTCAGTTATGAAAAGGAACAAATACCAAATTTTCACCTGGAGGAACTTACTTAAGCTTCACAATTGGACCTTAAAACCACTGCAGAACCTCTGAGGGAACATTTACATTTTTTATACCTTGATGCACAAAAATACACCTGCACAGAACCTTTATTTCTGACGGTGTAGCATTAAATAATGTTGGAGGCATCAGGCTAAAATAATTTGCATACCACTTTCTGTGAGGGAGCTTTTAAAGGCATGAACCGCTTAAGACGTCTGGTTCCTATCACCACCACTGTGAACTTTCTGAGTCAGCTCCTCCAGAATGGTGCATTTCACATCAGGTGAGGCTCAACGGCTTGGTTCACGTATTAATAGTTGGATTATTCAGACGTTTTGAATGAGGAGTGTACCTCTTTTAAGAGTTTAACAAAGTTCACAACTGCAACAGCTGAAAAATGACAACATATGAAGCCGTAAATGTTTTAGATCTTGGATCTCACAGACATTTTTCATTGACCTGTGACAGCTGTACACATGAATCTACACCCATCACATCATAATAGCTTTCCACTGACACTCTGTGTGTGTGTGTGTGTGTGTGTGTGTGTGTGTGTGTGTGTGTGAGACAGTGAGATGGCCATCGATTGCTTGATCATTAGGAGTGACCGGCAGAATGGCAACTTCTCAGCTGACACTGTTAACACTCGCATTCACCCTTTGACCGCTCTTTAACGAATGGCCATCGAGTGACCAGGCCTACTCATTGACCCCAGTAGTCACTACGGCCTGTCTCATCCGCTAACTACACACAGCCATCTAATCAGCTGCTGCTGAGTGGCCACTCCTCTGCTAAACAGCCACCGCTACCTTCAGTAGCTACTGCCAAGTCTTTTTATTAAAGAATTTTAAAGGGCCATATCACGGGTAAACAAACTTTCATCAATTCTTTTTCAATAAAATGCTACTGTTTCAACAAATAACCTCCCCTCTTCAGTGCACCTGAGCAGAAACCTGACAGGAATTTGAATTCAATGTTTTTGTGATGTCACAATGTACACACATTTACATACATTCTCATATGCATGATGTATATTCAATGTTCCGTCCATTCATGCTGACGTTTTAAGTACTGCTGTTGAAGGAGCCTCTGCTGCTTTTCTGAAGGGCAGCCTATTAGAACAGAGCTCATTTACATATATTAGTCTTAAAGGCACAGTAACCAAAACAGCCTAACGCTGAGGGTTGAAAAAAGGTCGGAAAGTGATCCTGCAAAGGTGAGTTACACCTGTTTACGGTGTCTGAGGCTATACATTGTAAGTGGACTTTGAGGAGAGAAAAAAAATAAACGCAAGAAAAATGTAAGATATATGACAAATTAAAAAAAATAATGAAATAAAGAAAAAGATGTTTTAAGAAAAACATTGCACCAACCTTGAATGGTTTGCCTTGGGAAATGGAAATCGCCAGTAATATTTTATGAATGTCGCCAGAAGTTTTTTACCTTGGCGCATGATTTTTTTTAACAATACCTGAATTATTAATCTTACTTTTTTTATTCATTTAGGGATAGACATGCCTCTTCAAACAAACAAACAAAAAACAGCAGCGTGGAGAGGTATAGATGCACTGATAGGACGACGTCACACTATTTATTTTATTTAGCTCTTACAAAAGTCTACAGCTGTACACACACACACAAGTATATATATATATATATATATATAAACACACATACACATGTGTATATTTTCTAAACCGCTCATCCTTTTGGGTCGCTGGGGGTGCTGGAGCCTATCCGAGCAGTCAATCATATATACGTGTATATATATATATATATAGTATGCTATAGTATATATAGTGTATAGTACATGGAAATGTACAGGACTGTGTTCTCTGTCGAGGACAATTTTTCTTTTGAAAATGAACAAAAAACATTAACCAGGGGCACCCAAACTTTTGCAAATTGGAGATGGAAACATGACAAACGCAACTTTTAAATAGCCGTAAACCAAAATTTGAAGTTTTTTTGCAAGAAATGCTACATTTCATCATTCAAAGCCAGTTGCTAGGCAACAAAAATGTACGATTTTGTTCATACACTTTCATTTTATCGCTTGCAATTTGTGCAAGAAGTTGATATCTACAACATTGCTGCATGTGTTATTATAGTTTTGGCCTTGTACAGAGCAGGTGGTCTCACCTAAGCCATTACCTTAGCAGAGGTCTAATTTGCTTTGTACTGGCCTACTGCAAAAATGCCATAAAGCATTTTATGAAATAGATCACATTTCTTGGATACATTCTCATGTAGAACAGTTGGTAGAGGCAATTTTCTATGCGAAGCCTACTAAATTAGTTTACACTGGTCTAGCACCCCCTGTAAAAGGTCTACTAGTGGCACTCTTCATCTCCTGTTGAGCAATTAGAAAGCATGGCTGCTGGTCCAGAATTAGAGCTTCTCACTTCCTCTGTTTGTGTGTGCGAGAGAGAGAGAGAGAGAGAGAGAGAGAGAGAGAGAGCTGGAGAGAGCCAGAGAGTGTAAAATGTGTGTGTGGTACGTGTGTAAGCGAGAGAGGGATAAAGAGAGTGTGAGAGAATGTGTGTGTGTGGCTCCGATCAGTGAGCGAATGAGCCATTTCGCTGGCCGGTGCTGTTTTCGCTCTCTCTCTCTCCGGGAAGGAAGCACCCTTCAGTGGACGGTGTGGAAATGAACTCGACAGAGCGGTGAGTGTGTTGACCCCTTGCTGCCCTCACTCCTCTCCCCGCTGCCCCAGAATCGCTGTGTGCCGTCCATCAGTGGAAACGTCCTCTGTGAGATCACCTGTCCAGTCCATTAGACAGCTAAAAAGGCATCTAAAAAGCTCTCGAAGCAAAAGTTTAGTAAAACATTAAATTTACACTTGCTAACTAACAAGTGGGTCATTCCACCCCTGCAGGGGTGAACGGGGTGCACTTGTGGGTACGTGTGAAACAGAGTCTTATAGTGAACATCAATAAAAACACTGTAACACTGCTGACCAAAGTCCTCAAAAATGTGAAAATAAACCTGCACTAGAAAGAAAAGTTCACGAACAAACTTTAGGTTAGCTTGAAATGAGATCCTAACGTGTCCAAGGTGGCTGGTAAAGGGTTGCCAGGTGCTCGCTTTGGAGTCCCAGGTTGATGCTAAGGTGTTGCTAGGTGGTTGCTGTGCTAATTTACTGCTACATTAAACCCACCGACACCTTAAATTTACTGAAACATTAAATCCAGCGATACCTTAAATTCAATGCCACCTTAAATTCACTGCACTGCTTGTTGCTGTGCAAGCATCTGTGTGTACTGTGTATGAGTGTCTGTGTGAGACATGTCCATTGTGACGTTGTGGAAGTTAGACTTGAATGTCTCGAACATTCATTTCCTAAGGGGAAAGTTTTGTCTTTCAACAAAAAACATACGTCGGATGTAAGAACAAGCAACCTAATTGGGTATAGGTCCTAAGATACTGCACAGTTTCCTGGTTCTAGCTCAAAAACTGTGGGACATGAAACATTTTGAGTGTATAATAATAATAATAATAATAATAATAATAACAATAAGGAGAAGATTATGATGGACAGTAAGTTGGCTTTTTTTCAAGCCGACTTAAATATAGTTCAGTGATACTCTAGTTTTAAAGTCACAGTGTATGTAGAAAATGATAAATATTATAGCTTATGATTCTGTAACAACAGTAAGCAAAATTAAGGACAGACAACAATGCCAATACATTATAGCCTGTTATATATTTCTGTAACACCTCGGTCAAAAAATCTTGGTCAGTCAATAACAGTAGCACGTTTATTTTCATTTAAACTGAAAAAACATTCAGCAAAATTGTTATTTGAGATAAAAATAATACTTAATAATGTCTGTAAAGTCACTGTAGTGACTGTTTTACATGCACGACATGACTAAAATCAGTCAAATAAAAAAAATCTGACAAAGAACTATCTTTGTTTTTTTGTTGGTTAATTTGGGAACAGAACAAAGAGTATATAACCTCAGTGTTGTGCGGTTTATTCTTATTTCGTTGATGATTTTCATGGATTTAAAGTTGCGGCCCATCATTTGCCAACTCAATGTTAAAATGACCCAAGTGATAGAAGTTTATATTCCACCAAATCATCACACGTTGGCTTTGAATCCTGATAAGTTTTCAGTTGCTTTTAGTGTTGGGTAGCTAAAACAGTAGTAACGTCCTTCTTGAGACCTGTTCATTTGTTCTTTTGTTTTGTTTTGTTCGTTTTTTTGTAAGTATGTCTTAAACGCATCAATTTGGGCTTACTTAACAACATGGGTTAAGACCAGTCAGGGATGACTCAGGCATGCAATCGGCAAATTACTGAGCTAGAAAGCTTGCAACATTAGCCTTGTAGCACCAGTGCAAAACTACAGAAACAGCTTCATGGAACATGTTAAGTTGGCTGACTGACAACTTTCAAGGTAAGGAGAAGATTGTGTAAATTTGAATTTGATTACTTTAACAACTCAGACACAAAGAGTGAACATAATGCCGCTAATGCAGATCCAGATGACCAAACTCTAGTCCATTCTTCAGCTAAGCACCTCCACATTTCTTTTCCTTTGAGGAATCTTTAGGAAAGATGGATCTCAGGATAGAGCACGCTTGTTTAGATGAGTACCATATGAGTACTGACTGTATGCCTACGGGGCAAAACAGCTGAGACCTTAGGGCCCCTCTGCATAGTATGCTAGCCAAACTCCAAATAAAGGAGTGGCCGGTGGAGCAAAGGGAGGAGAACAGAGGCAGATTGCGGGAGAGGTCGGCGGCTTTGAAGGCAGCAGGTAGCAGGTTTCTCCCCCGGCCGTCCGCCTGCGCCACTCCAGGGCCGCAGAGTGCCGGCCCCCACTGGCACAGGTGCTGTTGCTCGCTTCAATTTAGCTCAAAGCCTCACTTGAAAAGCCGCGGCTGTCACGGCCAATCTGTAAGCCAAGACGGAGCCCTGCCTTGTGGGAAAGGGGGGCATCAGAGCGGACAGGAGTGAGGAAGAGAGCGGGAGGGAGGGTGAGGTCTGTGAAGAAGAGGTAAGGTCTCCCCTCTATCCCTTTTTTGCCCCCCACCCCCCACTGCTCTCTTCCTTTCCCTAGCACATGTTCACTGTAGGTGCACTCACCCAGAACAGCACAAAGAGAGGTCAGGGCAGTCAACAAGTTATTTACTGCGGAGGAGACTGCCCGGCCCCCACGCCTACAATCTGCTTCTGGAGACTGCAGGAAGAGGTTGGGGAGGAGCCAAAAAGGAGGCATCCAAAGCTTGTTATGTCATAGAGGAGGCTCTGATCCATATTCCTTTCAGGGACCACAGCTTCCTCTCAATACCTTGACCAAATATTCTGCCACTTTGCACCACGAACAGCAGAAGCAAGTCAGGGATTACATTTTTAACCAGTGCAGATTTGGATTTGGATGCCGGTACGAGACGGCATGATAAAGATATCATGGTATATAATTTCCCAACTCAGCAATGTCTCCAAGCAGAGACCCTCTCTCTTAATTAGTCTTTTTCATTCAGCTTCCTTGATTTTACTTAACGAAAGACATGAATTGCTTTCAAGACGGTTCCCTTGGGACAGTCGTTTCTGATTAACCGTAAGGGCTGCCCTATATCTCACACATTCCTCAAGTAAAACTACTGCCTCCGTGCAAATCTAGAGGGTTGATCAGCCCTGATGAATGGCTAAGCATGGGCTTGACAGCGTGCAGGCACTGGGATTAAAATGTATGGAGGTGCAACATCAGCATGGGTTCTCTCAGAATCTCCCTGACCCACAGTGCATGTTCTTCTGGCAGCTCTGAGGCGCTTTTACACTAAGGAGACGCGGCTGCAGCCGAGGAAGACAAAGCGGATTGTCAGATTACAGAGAGCATCACGATCCAGGAAATGTTTCCTCATCAGAGAGCGGCTGCTTTAACTGGTGTTGTCTTAGCCCCAGGCTACAGCCCACTATATGCTCGGGAGCTCTTTCATGGAAGACGAGGGGAGAACAACATGGAATGCAAATGGGACCAAGCGTCTTGCAGACGCCGTGCGGAGCCTCAGAGGCACGCTAGCCCTTCACACACTGACTGACTCAAATGCTTCTCTTTGGTGTACGTGATAAAGCCTGTTATAAGCTCTGAATGGACAGGGACAGAGTTGCCAGGGCATTACCTCTACAAGTGGCAAGTTCCAAGTATTCCCTCCCTCAACCCAGCAGATCAACTCATTTTCAAGGCATGCATGAGTTGAGTCAAATTCGTTGGGGCTGGGAATGTTCGATGTTGTGCAAGCAACTATTTCTTATTGTTCTAGACAATAAGAAAGTGCAGTTGATGTGTCGCAAGAATGACTTTAACGTTTTCATGAGCAAGAGTGTTTCATTTCGCAACCCAAAGCCATCGTAAAAAATATCCCTGCATACTTGGTTTTGGTCTTGAAACCTTCCATGAGCATCTGCACAGTCATCAGCAGGCAGCCTGGCATCGCTCGGCCTAGCATGACCGTGGAGAATCAAACCGTCATGTCCCTACACCCAGTGCCAGCTGAGACCAGTGCCAGGGGCTCCGGCACTCCACGGCATGAGGTGGCATACTCTCGTATGCCATCCAAGGAGAGAAACTGACCATCGGCAGCGACCTCTGGACTGTGGCTGCTTCGGAGGCTCGGGGAGGCGGGTAGTGGACCCCGCCTTTCATCCCCGGGCTTCAAACGGAGCCGAAATTGAGTTTTTAGCCAGTTTCTGCCGCTCCCGCTAACACAGCCCGCGCAAGATGGCTTTTTGCCTGAAGCAGCAGCAGGGAGTCCTTTCAAAGGCTCCCACACTGAGCGCGCACACACGCACACAAAACGCATGGGAGCCTGCACACAGAGGACCCTCGCAGAATCATTTTCATGCACATTGGAAGAAAGAGAGGGAGAGAAGTTTGTATCTAAGCCCTCGGAGGCATATGTTGGAGTGTGTGAGTGCGTGCATGTGCGAATTGGAGAGCGAAGCTGTTGATGGCTCCTCTCGTAGCCCTATTAGTGCTTGCTTTAACAAAGCCGAAACGTACTATATGTCGATTAAACCAGCCCACAGCTCTCTCCCTGTGCCTCTCTCATTACACAACTCTCCTATAGCCACATATGGAGGCTGAGGGAGAAGTCGTGGAAGAGACTTGGCAGTCAGGTGAAGGGCTAAACTGACAGGATTAATGGTTGAGCTACTGGAGCTGTGCAATTACATGGCTCACTGTGGTACATTTTTCATTTTGGGGGGACTCTTCTCCTCCCCTACCTCTATCTATCTCTCTTGTGCTCTCTCTGTGTTTGCCTCTCCCGGGGGAGACGGTGCAGTCCTACTGGTTTGTTTGTTTTAATTATTTTTCCGTATGCAAATGTGGTTTTATTTAATTGCGGCAAAGCGAGCAGTGGGCTCGGAGAAGAAATGGGGTGGGGAGGTGGGGATGGGTGTGTGTGCATGTGGGGGGTAGGGGAGTGTTGTGGATGGGGGGAGGGGGGGGGGCAAACTCATTATTGATTCCCGAGCCTTCTTTCTGGAAGCCATTGCCATTACGTGCCGTAATCAATCTCTCCCGCACTCTCACTTCAGCACAGGGAGAAAGAGAAGTGCTAATGTCCCCTTACTGCATCAATCAGAGAGCTAGAGCAAGTGAGAGGGAGAGAGAACCCTTGGATGAGCTTGGTAAAAAGGGGGCAGCCTCTTACCAAAATATGTTTTCACTGCCCCGCAAAGAGCGGGAAAGGTTTAGACCGGCTCTTCCGGTGAACGCTGGCCCTTCGCCGAACTGTCCTGTTGTATCTGACTGCATGGGGATTTCAAACGTCCTCTTGAAGATTCAAGTGATTGTGTCCGTGTGTGTGTATGTGTGTGTATCCTTGTGATTGAAGCTCTTGATGGATCCTTTCAAGTGCACAATGTGACTTGCTCCAAGCCGAGATGAGACGTGCACGCTGGTGAATAAAGACCGGCGTGTTATCAAACTCTGCCATCACAATGGAGAGACTAATTACCCACGGTCGTGCTTGTGCAATGTGGTGTTGAGGGGGGGCGGTGGTGGTGGCCATGCTTGTGATCTGCTGGCAGGGAGAAAACAACACTGGTGCGGTGATTCTTGTCAGATGGTTGAGTTTTATTGCTTATGATTTATGGTCACTCACTATTGGATGTTCACTGGGGTGGGCGGGGCTAATGGAATTCCAGCAAGAGCGACTGACATCTTTCTCTCAAGCCTGTCAGGCCCTGCCACCCCGAACAGCGGGGCGGTTTCTGAACATCTGGGGTCCTGCTTTGGAGGCCCTCGATCCACTTTAATCATTTTATTTTGTATGAGAAAATAAAGACATTTGATCAGGAAAAAGCTGCAATAAATGCTACGGGAACTGCAATTATATCTTCAAAGAACTACTCTGTATGAAATAAATAAATAAATAAATAAATAAACACTGTGCAAAACAGCGAAATTTCCTTTTGTTTGTTTATTTAGTTTCAAGTTGAAATGGCCATTAAGCACAAGTTGCTCACATATTAAACATATTAAAAATATTTAATTTGTCTACTCTTTACTTTTTGTGCACACAAATGACACTTTAACCCTTCACTCCTCCCATTTTAAAACCAAGACGTTTGGGACAAGCTGCCTACTTCCAGCACAAGCTATTCCAGAACCTCTCACTGAGATTATGAGACACCAACATTCACACGCTTCCCAAACTCACCTCAGCTGCCTTCAAATTTCTCGCCTAAAGCAGATTGAGGAGATCGCATCCACTCGCATGAGCAAGATGAAAGTCAAAGGACAATAAGTGAACAAAATCATGAGCCTCCAAACAATTTCTGAAAGATACAGAGGAACTGGACTCCTTACAGCTGGTAGACCAGAAAGTGTCATTACCAGATAAACGAGAGTGGCGTTTCTGTCCATCCTTCCACTGCAAGAAAACTCACCGCTATGTGTGAAGGAATCAAGAAGCTGAGAAAAAGAGAGAGAGATGTAAAAGAGGAAAACCTGAAGTGAAACTGGACGAAGAAACTGGAAATTTGTTATGTGGGTCACACTTTATTTGGATGGTCCCCTAAAGATGATCTACAGAGACTTTCTTTTTGGGGATAGTTAACTATTAACAACGTTAAGGTTAGGTTGAGGTCCCATTTCTTATTTTTACCCCTACCCCTTGTTTTTGAGTGGCACTTTGCCCCTTGGAAGTGAGTCACATTGAGAAATAGGACCCTCAAATAAACAGAGCATCACTTCATTATCAGCTGCTAGAGCTGCTCTGTGGGCGACCCTGCCCGTCTGCAGGGACAGCAGAGGAGGGTAAAGTCCAGCTCCTCACTGCTGGGCTTTAGTTACATTTAGGGCATCATACGCCTTCAAAGAGGGGGGCAGTTATTTATTATCACCCCCCCTAATTCATCAGTGATATGAAGCTGAAGTCGGCTTTCCACCAGCTTCTCATTCGGATTTTCCCGTTCCACCTTAAATGGAGCAGCAGATACATTCTGTCTCTTCAGGCATCAGAACTGCTGGACTATTTAAGGCGGAACAGGAAATTGAACTAGTTAACTACTGTTTTTTTGCTTGTTACAAAGAAAACATTGAATACATTGAATTTTTAACAGAGAAAATTCTCACATTTGTGGGTTTCTTTGGTCTCTTGTTCAGCCATCTAGCCGGGTTTTCTTATTTTCTCATAGCACTCTGTTTGGAGCGAGTCTCTGAAAAACCTCCGTTTGGAGGGCCATGAATCCCTAACACTTCACCCTACCCCTCTATCTCAACAAGAATCGGGACACCCTACCCCTAGACATGAATGAAGGGCTGCGGGTGAAGTGGTAGGGGCGAGGGGTGAGATGGGACTGGGCCTTAATAGAATAGAATTGAACACAATATCAAGTTCAGTTGCATTTAATAGATATTTAGTTGAATGTGAATCAAAAGATCTACAACGGCTGGTCCAAATGAAGCATTACCGTGATGTGGAGCGAAGTTTTATGTATCTATGAGTCTAAATCTGCAACTAGGTTCACTCGAATCATGAGCGGCAGAAAATACAACCAACGCCTCAGACTGAACTTTGGAGGTGCGGCAAAACATCCCCACAGATTTCTTTGAGAAACTGAACGCAAGTCTCATGATAAGAATAGAAGCTGTAATACAGGCAAAACGTGGACACTAAACCCTAAACAATTTGACATGTTTAGCTGGAGCCTCTGAGCCGTAGCACACATACGTACTTAGCATCTACAGCTTATAGGAATGAATGACCTGCTGAACGGTAACGGCCAGTCAGCCTCTCTTGGTCCCAGCACCTCTTGGATCGCTGATTGAGAATATTTACGGATGTGTGATGAGCTCATTACGGATGGGGAGCATTAATGGACGTCCCGAGATAAAGCAGATAAAAAGATCCCGATGGAGCTCTCAGTCAGCTGGAGAGCTGGAGGAAAACAGGGAGCGTGCTCTCTCTCATACTGAACCAGAGGAGGAAAAAACCTTCAAAGTCATTTCTCTAATCCGTCTTGACAAGACAGAGGCTCAGTCAAATCAACCTCTCTCTTTCTCTCTCTCTCTCTTTTTTTCACACCCCCCCTCCACCAAACCCCTCCAGAAGCCTGCAGTGCTGAAGTCCTTCCACAGGCTCTTAGTGGTGTGTGGGGTGTTCTGAGACAGCTGATACACACACACGCACACACACACACACACCCATGAAGAGAGGTAATTCCCTCTGTACTATGCAGTAGGAGCAGCTCTAATCCTTTCTACTCCGCGCTCCTGGGTCTGCACAGGGAAGATTGCACCTAGTGTGCATGGAGGGAATGCAGTTATACATGGTTCTGTGTGCCTGTACCAGCTGCACGTAGAAGACTTCAGCACTAGCGCAGTTTGCCTAAGTTGTGGTATGTACCCGTACGTTTGCAAGGCCTTGCCGTTACATAACTGTGAATAATTACCACGTTTACACCGTTGCAAAGAGATAAATATTTGCGCAAGAGTCAGCACACCATACGGCACATCGTAACGAAGTATTTTACATTCCTGAACAATGGGAATATCTGGCTCGGTGCCGTCTTTTGAATGTGGCATTCATTTTTCACATGTGCACGTTTTCACGAGCATGTTGTACTAGATCAGAGAGGGGGGCATTAGGTTTAAGAGAATTACTCTTTTTTTTTAAATCTGTATATTTCACTGGTTAAGATTTAATCCGGAGACGTTTGATGTGACATGTGGAATGCTGCTATGATGTAGAGGCTTGGATTTCTTTTCAACGGTGGTGATAGGAACCAGGGGTCTGTAAAACCACCAGTGAACCTACATATCTCTCCTGAGTTTTTATATCAGTTATCAGAGTTTTATACCAACACTGATGATGGTAAAATAGTGGTAAATCTGGAAAAAAAATACTGTTTTGCATCACAATGTCCTGCATGTACCGCTCCACCCTGAAGAGATTTAAAGATGTATCGCTGTTGTCAGAACAAAACCTTGTATCTCCAAAATTGGAACTTTATAGGAGAAGGAAAAAACATACTTTACTTTTAATGTAAGAATTTTTTCCAAGTTATTCTGGACCATTTCCTTTAGTCCATTCATCGTGAAATTTACACATAAATAAGGGAAACGTACTGTCACATTATGTCAAAAAACATCAAAACTTGAGATATGAGGTTTTCTTCTGACAACAGTGATATGTTTTAGGCCAAATCTCAACCTAAAAACTTTCATAAAACAATGTCTCAGGCATCAGGCATCGCATTCATTACCATTTCATGTAATAGACTACTGTGAGGTAGCTTTAAGAAGCATTAAAGCTTCAGATGTCTGGTTCCTATCACCACCGCTGTGTAGACTAGTTTCTCTAGAACAGGGTGCTTTACATCAAACCACTCTGAATGACATCGGCATTGGCATTTATATCTTAAATGTTTCATTTATCAAGAAATTAAACAAGAAAATAGTGGAATTCCTTTTTAAACCAATACACAGAACTTTGAAGGCAATGGTCACCAACGTTGGTCCTGGAGATCTACCTTCTTGTGGAGTCTACACTCACCGGCCACTTTATCAGTTGCTTGTTAACACAAATAGCTAATCAGCCAATCACACGGCCGCAGCTCACTGCATTTAGGCGTGTAGAGGTGGTGAAGACAACTTGCTGAAGTGCAGGCCGAGCATCAGAACGGGGAAGAAAGGGGATTTAAGGGATTTTGAACGTGGCGTGGTTGTTGGTGCCAGACGGGCTGGTCTGAGTATTTCAGAAACTGCTGATCTGCTGGGATTTTCACACACAACCATCTCTAGGGTTTACAGAGAACGGTCCGAAAAAGAGGAAATATCCAGTGAGCGGTCAGTTGTGTGGACGAAAACGCCTTGTTGATGTGAGAGGTCAGAGGAGAATGGGCAGACTGGTTCCAGATGATAGAAAGACAACAGGAACTCAAATAACCAACCAGAATCTCTGAGGAACGTTTCCAACACCTTGTTGAAAGTCTGCCACGAAGAATTAAGGCAGTTCTGAAGGCAAAAGGGGGTCCAACCTTTTACTAGCAAGGGGTACCTTATAAAGTGGCTGGTGGGTGCAACACTTTCTCCAGCGAACTAAATAAAATCCCACCCTTTTTGTATTGTGTGTATTATTCAGTCACTACAGGGACTTCAATGCAAACCAACTGATTTATTCTTAGATTATCATCAGAAGTCCTTGACTGGCTGGATCAGATGCTTCAGTCTTAGCTATGGAAGATGTAGCATGTTAGATGCAGTAACTAAACTCTGCAGGAAAGTAGATCTTCAGGAAAGTTGGTGACCACTGCTTTAGGGTTTAGTGCATGAAGATTTGAACAAGTTCTGAGACCAAGTTCTCTGACCACTGCGCTACTAGTGTGACCAAACATTTTGTTGGTCTTGCAGGACCAAATGTGATCTCATAGGTTGGGTACAAACTGCAATCCAACACTTTGAGAAGAAAGAAAGAATCCAATTAAGCATTTAGCTGTGTGTAAATGTGTAAATAAGGGTCATTCTACACAAATGTCCATTTGTGTTCCTAGCATTTGCGGATAAATTGAAAAACATGTTAGGGTTACAATTTATTTATATTTAGGAAGGTTTATTTAAAATAAAACAATAAGTTATTTTAACAATTACACTTTCTTGAGCCTCAATTTAGCAACATTGGTTTTTAAATCAATTATATAGAATTTGAAGCACCACAGAAGAGCTTGTCCCCACAGTCATGTATAAAGGCTGAGGCCATGTTTTGTTTAAACTGCAATTTAACCTACAATAATCTACACATGACTATGAAATATATTATTTAAATGACATAACGAAAACAAATGTCAATTAAATATAAAATATATATTGAAAGCTGTGGTCCCCAGGAGTCGCATCACTGGTGTTACCACATAACAAAAAATCTTATTTTGAAATAAAAGTCACGCTGATGACGTCACTCGACCTCCTTTGACCTGTTTTCTGAGGATCTATGAAGAAAAGCTCCACTGTGTCTTTCAGTTCTCAGAGGTTTTCTCATTCAGCTCATGATCTCATATGAAGCTTTTAGTTAACGTCACTGGTGTGACCGACTTTAATCTGAGGTAACTGTGAAAAAGCAGAATACAAATCGATTAAATTACATATTTTAGTGGATTTTCCATGATTGACAGCGAGTGGTTTGATGCTCTGTAGCCGCCGTTTCGTAAAAACGTCTCTGGTGTTTCCTTTATTATGTGGAACACCAACGAGAATTGGTAACACCAGTGACTCCTACGGAGAAATAGAAAAGTGGACATTTCTGTAGAATGACCGCAGGTTTTAGAGTGGGGGAATCCCTGTGTCTCCGCAATCCAGTACCGAAGGTTAAACGACTGGTCCCTTGATGTGTATTCTTATGAGATCACGTTTGATAGAAACCAGCTCTTCATCCGTGGTCAGTTTTTGACCACAGAACCTCTTGGCTGGATATTTTTTGGACGGTGGACCACTCTCAATCTAGCAGTGACATTGAAAATCCCAGCAAATCATTTCTGCCAATGTAGGTGTTTCTTAGAAAGTGGACCGAGAGTGGACAATTTGCGACCAGGCCTTTGGACTCTACTTCCAAATTGCCCAAAAACTGTCAGGAATGCCACTGTTGCATACAGGGGACATGCGTTTTCAGATCCCTTACTGGATGATTTCTGCCAGAGAAAGTGAAATATCTGTCCATTCCACAGAGTTGGCCTTACTGCTGATTGAAATTCTGAGCTTGGCAGCTTCTGGGAGAAACGTGGAATCCTGGCGAGCGAGGTTAGGAGGGGGGAGGCACGCTGAGAGCAGCAGGCAGGCGGTGGATAGAGCGCCTCGCTGGAAGCACTGGCTGATTGGACACGCTACTTGGAGCCTAGAAGGCTGGCAGTGCCCGAATCTTCCAACGTGTCCAGCCTAGGTCTGGCATGGTCCCGAGAGTTGCCTATGAGGGACACCCCCTCGAGAGACTTCCTATGGGAGACAGAGGTTCCCTCATAAACCTCTTCTTGGACCACCAGCTCCTTGTGTGCCTCTTTCCCAGGCCTTACTATGGGGGAAAATACCATGTAGCAGTCATACAGATTAAAACTCCACAAGGTTGGGGAGTGAAACCGGCTTTGGCATGGTTACTGTCCCATGCCATGCAGTCGCTGCCAGGGACAGAGTGATAATCTGCTCTAATGCTGCCCGTTGGGGCTGCCAGACCACCCTCACCACTACTACCACATACCACTACATGGCCGCCTCTGTCGCTGCCAAACCCAGGGCAGCCGGTTGGTAAGATTTGCTTTGAATGCTGCTACTGTTTCAGCTGGGAACTGTGAGCTGACACACACAGCTAGTAATGAGTGCTGCGTACTGTATATCAGGCTTCTCAAACCCGAGCCCTGCAGGGTCTGCAGAAGCTCAATTTAGGCCTTTCTATACTCCAGCATTGCCAATTCAAACTGATAATTGGCTCACAAGCTGAGTCAGGTGTGTTTGAGAGGGAAAAAGCTGTGCAGTGCCGTGGCCCCCTGCAGGACTGGAGGACCCTGTTGTGTAGATTTTGTCTGATGCCAGTGTTTAAATTTAAAGAGACACTCTGGCCAGTGATAGTGACCATAGCTACAGCTGGTGTAAACATACTTACTTGCATCCGTCAGTGGTGCTGCAGCAGTCTCTAGAGCCCATGTGTCAAACACAAGGTCCGGGGGCCTCATCTGGCCAATCCTATCCGGCCTATAATATTATTTGAATGGTCTATTAATATTAGCCCACTTCGCAGTGCGCTGTACTACAATCCTCACCATGCACTGCAATGTGAAGTGCCTCCTGCAACAGTAGAAAAGATGCCAGGTGTGTAGTTCAAGCAAACAGGTAGGTTTTAAAAACATCTCTCAAAATCCAAGGCTTATTACACACTAAGGCTTATTATTCAGTAACTACAAGGATAAATAGTCGACTTTTGGCCCACTGATTTACTTTTGATTCGAAATGTTTTAAGGAGCCCTTTTTAGCGGATGAGTTTGAGACCCATGCTCTACAGCAGATTTCTTTCTCGAAGATGCTTCTCAAAGATTGGATGAGGGGCCGACTTGTCAGATGAGGAGGACAACAGGCCAAAAGCCCAAGCTGTGGTGAATAAAGACAGTGGAGAGAGGTACACTAACATTAGCATGCTGAGGATTGTAGAGGGAATATTACAGCAAAAAACATGAAAACTATATAAAATCATATTGAACTCTAAGTTTAGACAGGAAGGTCATTTTAAAGGTCATTTTTCACCGCAGATTAGTAACAGTTCACAAGGAATGAATACAAAAACAAAAGTAAACATATATTTTTTTCCATAGAATGTAACTGTCAACAGTCAGCCCGATTGGACATGTTAAATTGCCCCTAGGTGTGAATGTGTGTGAATATATATGTCTGTCTGTCCTGCAATAAACTGGTGACCTTTGTTTTTTCTCATGCAAAGATTGTTAATTCAATAGGCCTAATATGCACAAAACATGCGGCGTCTGTATCGGGGCTGGAAGTCAATCCCATAACTCAATTGATTCACCAATTTAAAGCGTTCAGTTCACTCTGAAGCCTTTTCAAACAGAGATGTTCCAGTTTGATGTACAATGAAATGTACAGTTTGTTTAAAAAGTGGTTTACAATCAACTGAATCAGCCTGAAACAACCACTCACTTGAAATGGACCCAAAAATCACTTGATGCTTTGCGGTAGCTCCTGATAGCTGTCTGAGATAATTTAGCTAGCATTAGTCACAAAAGGTCATATAATTTAAAAAAACAGACTTTTTGTTCCCTGAGCAACAGCGGAGGTGGGCGAAGATAGCGTTTACATGTCAAGATCCTTTTTATTTCATACCATGAATCATAAAAGTGCATTGTCTAATTAATATTGTGCTTTTTTATGTTGACAGAACCCTTTCTTCATTTTGCGTGGAATTGACCCATGTAATCGGATCCTCATCGCTTTCTAGAAATTTCCAATCAAAAATTTGTGAAATTGAACAGCCCTAACCTGAGAAAGATAATAATGTTATTAAATACTTTTATTAAATAACTTAAGTATGTCACTCTGTCATTGTAGCTCCTAGAGCAGTGGTCGCCAACCTTGCTCTACTTTCCTGCAGAGTTCAGCTCCGCTGCTACATCCACTTCGCTTAATCAAACTCAGGATTACCTTCAATCCAAAGCAGATCTGCTGGAGGAAGGTTGGTGACCACGAGATCAGCCCTACGGTACTTTGTGCATGCCTTGGGCTGAGTAGTCAGCCAGCCTGAGGGAGTGAGACAGCTTGCTGCAGCAGTGTGAGGAGGTCACTTCCAGCATATGCCAGCCAGTCAGGCCATCCTGCCCAGGGCCGGGCGAGGGGAGCCTGGCCCTGCTCAGCTACCAGCTGGCCTGGGAGGTGGACAGGCACTCCGCTGGGGGTTAAACTGCCAAGCAGGAGGACGGGAAGGGGAGACAGCTGAGGGTATGAGTGGCAATTCTGCATACAGTAGGGTGTGTGTGTGTGTGACAGGATGCATGACACACGCAAGGCTCAGGGAGAGGCTGGTCTCAGCTTTGTCCAGGAGGCCAGATGGACGTGAGGAGGGGTTTGAGCTCAGTTCGGGGGGTTTTGGGACAGAGTGACAGGAGAGACAAGATTTCTCCAGAGCCCATACTGCGCTGCCAGACTGCCCCGCGCTGGCTTGCCTCCTGCTCCCCACAGAAACCTGTTAACCCCCCACTTTTCCGGCCTGCTAAGAGACTGGCATGCATTCGCATACCTACATAACCACATGGACATGCAAATGCACACAGAAATACCCGAAGGCAGACAAAATTTGTCGGGACGCCTAGCTTTTCAGAATGATGTTTCTTTGTCTGTTAGCAAAATTTTAGCATAATAAAGATTAACCAGATTAATTCTAAGGAAAACAATAATATGCAGATAAATATGGGGCAATAATGATACCTCGGGAATAATGAAACGCCCAATTTTATCCCCTTCTTGTGATGTCAGTACTCATCAGTACTCAAAATTTTCAGGTGTTTAGATCACCTTTGGGGCAAAAAGTGCTTGGGGAAAAAAAGAAAAAGAAAAGACTAATAATTTATGGAAAGAACAGCCCTGAATCTGAGCATTGCAAGACATAAACTGTTGTTTCATGTTAACAGAACCGTCATAGGTGTTTTTCTACCTTATTTGACATGTAAAAGTAAGACAATTCTAATTTCAAAAGAAGGGGAGTGGTCTTCAAACATTTGATAAGCAGTGCAGTTGTTGCATGATTGGCATCCAGAAAGTGTCTTCTTCCTCACCGTCTTCAATGATTCACCATAACTGTTTTTAAAACAGCGTCATATCCTCCAGCCCAATTTGACAGAATCCAGGATTTTATATTGTTCTCCAAGGGGTGGCGCAGTAGATAGTCCTGTTGCTTTACACCACGATAGGTATGTGTTCGATTCCCTGGCCGGACAACTAGGGTCCTTTCTGTGGACACTTCTCATGTTCTCCTGTGTCTGGGTTGGTTTCCTTCAGCCCAATTGGACGTGCTAAATTACCCCTAGGCGTGATTTTTTGTGTGGACATATCTGGCTGTGTGGACTGGCGACCGGTCAGGGTGTATCCTCTCTAATGACTGCTGGGCAACCCATCCTTCTGGCCATATAGTGTATCTAGATGGCCTGGTAGCTACCTTTAGCTTTTAGCTTGTTTTCCATCTGACATTCATTTTTATTGCTTAATTAATATGTTCTCTCCATTGTAATGATTTGCAGACCAGTTATATGGGTGCAGTAAAAATTCTTGCTTTTCATATCTTTTATTGTATTTCCAATACGGGTCATTCTACAGAAATGTCCATTTGTGTGTCCCTAGCATTTACAGATATATTGCACTTGAAAAACATGCAAGGTTACAATTTATTTATAGTGTAAAATAAACCAATATGTTATTTTCACAATTCCACCTTCTTGAGCCTCAATTTAGCAAAATTGGTTTGTAAGTCTATTATATAGAATTCCAAGCACCTCCTCGTTGTTTACAGGGTGAGGCCACATTTTAAGGTAAAAAACATGTTTTTCTGCTATCTTAACTGCAATAATCTATACATGCCTGTGAATATATTTTATTTAAATGTATCTGCAGTTTCCCTCTGGGATCAATAAAGGATTCTGATTCTGATTCTGATTAAAGAAAACAAATGCCAAATAAATATATAGAATATAATGAAAGCTGTGGTCACCAGGAGTCGCATCACTGGTGTTACCATGTAACAAAAAAAACTCTTATTTTGAAATAAAAGTCACACTTATGACGTCACTCGACCTCCTTTGACCTGTTTTCTGAGGATCTCTGAAGAAAAGCTCATGGTGAGTCCACTGCGTCTTTCAGTTCTCAGAGATTTTCTCATTTAACTCATGAATTCATATGAAGCTTCTAGCTGACGTCTAGTAGCTGACGAGGTAATTGAGAAAAAAAAAAAAAAGCTAATGGATTAAATTCCATATTTTAGCGGATGTTCCATGATTGACAGTGTGTGGTTTGAATTTGTTTTTGTAAAATGCAGTCATTTTTTTTATTAAAAGTGTCTCTGGTGTTACTTTTTTAATGTGTAACGCCAATGAGGACCAGTAACACCAGTGACTCCTATGGAGAGACAGAAAAGTGGACGTTCCTGTAGAATGCTATGTTAAAACTCAGCAAGTAAACAGAAATTGAAAGGAGAAAATTTGCGGAAAAGGCCCTGTTTAAGTTCTGTGTGGAGGATGTGTTAACTTATTTTCACTTAGAAAATCAACAAACATGTAATTTGACTGGGCTTGTTTAAACTTTCACAAACGTCTGCACAGATGTGAGAAAACACGGTGCAAATTATGCTGCGATGTGACCAAAATATGCTTGTGCGGTCCTCGTTCTCATTTCCCAAACTCTGGTTTGTTAGACAGAGCAAAATGACACGGCTTTCCTTTTTGTCTCAGGCTTGTTGGCGGCTTCGTGATTTCACGTATAGTGGGCCGGGTCACGCGCAGTGGGCGTGGTGAGCTGCAGTCTTTGTAAATCAGATGTTAAATTCAGGCTTATAGGTGTGTAATGCACATTTGGGCCTCTCTGTCCTTCATCCATGTACCTGCAAGAACGTTCTCAGACTGAACCAGACGTGGACAAAGAGTGATGCTGCTGGTGGGTCAACACCGCGCTCTGTTGGTTCGGGGCTCATGGCTTGTCCTTCAGATACACCTCACAGAACAAGCATAAGGGGGTTTAAGGGGTTGAGGCTAGAAATTAGGCAGTGTTGAAATGAGAGCGGTTGACAGGTTTGATTGGGGGGGGCTGTGTCTGTCCTCCCCCCAAGTTCTGTCTATCTCTTTCACACACCTTTATGGCCCTTGAGTCATCCCTATTCCAGGTGCATCCATGCCAAAGACAGTGACAAATCACACACACACACACACACACACACACACACACACACACACACACACACACACACACACACACACACACACACACACACACACACGGTCGCATTTACATTTCAAACTGCTACTGTGTCTCCCACACATTCATTATTTACCAGCCCCTGGCCAAAGTGGAGAATGCCTGATCTTCATTCTCTCTCCCCAGGTACAGTATGTGTCCTCTTCACTTCTCCCTCTCTCCTTCTTTCTCTCTCTCTCTCTCTCTCTCTCTCTCTCTCTCTGTCTGGCATCTCTTTCTGCCTGCATATTGAATTGGTTGGGAGGGAGAAGGTGGGCAAATGACTTCACACCTCAAGAGAGGCAAGACTGTGTGTATGTACGGACGTGTGATGATGCAGCTGTATCAGGTGTTGATTACTGGTGGCTGCAACTGACCCAGGTGACAAATGACAACATGTATTTCAATTCATTAAACATTGTCCATATTTCGTAGGCTGCTGTCCCAGAATTAGCTGCTTTAATCTCCTATCAATGCCGGAATGGTAATCGGAGGAGTCTGGAGAATTCCCGGGGGGCCGGTAACGTTTTAGGACGCTTACTGTGAGCTGATAAATAAACACGCATAAAAGCAAAAGAACACAAAGACAAACTGTAAATGTTACATCCACGTCTGTGTATGCAGGAATCCAAGGGTTCAGACCAGCGGCCCCCCGTTACAGCCCCGGTTTGCTGAATGTAATTCGTTTGAATGTAATTGAATGTAATTTGCTGAATGTAATTGAGATGCCTGTTCGCATGGTAGCGTGGAATTGCTGCCCTATTTAAGGTGGACAGGAAATTCCAGTAGGAAGCAAAACATCAGCCTTCAGTTTTATTCAGTTTTATCCCATCATTATTCAGTTAGCCTCTTATGCTCCAGGGTATATTTTGGTTTGTCCATCTGAATTTTCATGACCAAATCACAAGGCAAATTATTCAGTAGCTGCATGAAATAAATGCAATTTTTAATTATATTTATTAATTTATTGTAAAAGCCCCTCAAATGAACAGAACACGTGTTTCATGATCTCCACACATCACTACACGCTTACAATTCACTGCTGAAAGCCAAAAATCTCCGGCGCTCTTTGTGTTGTTCTCTAAAAGTGATGTTTCCAGAGCAGATCACTGAAGAGACGCCGTCTGTTTATAGTTTAGAGCCCAGATTTGGGGAAAAACGGGTCGACTTTCAGTAGAAAAACAAAGTTCAGCTTCTTTTATTATAAGGGTTTAAAATGACATCACCGTCTATTAGACTGGAGAGAAGAGCTACAGCCTCACACGACGCCCAGCTTCTGAATGGAGCTTATGGAATATGAACGTTATGAAGAACACGACTAAGTGCGGTTTGGAACCACCGGTGGTCTCAAGGAACTTAAGAGGCTATGCGCAATACACAATCTAAATCTGGCCTTGGTCCTTGTCTCAGCCTAACCACTCCTGACCTCAGTCTCAGTGGTGGACAGTAACTGAGTAACTGAGTAAATGTAATTATTTTCTGTACTTTAGTATTTTTGGTGTATCTGTACTGAAGTTTCTCCGTTCTGGGCGACTTTTTCCTTTCACTCCACTACATTTCAGAGTCTAATATCCAACTTTTTCCTCCTACATTCTGAGAAATCTGTCGTTCCTTTTGGTTTCTGTGTGTATAAAAACGTAACATGTCAAAACGAAAGAAGCGCAAAGCCAGAGCACCAATCAGGGCCCAGCGGTCACTTTGTTTAGAGCTGGTTTTGACCTGTTGGTCATACCGACCCAGTGCAGCACGCGGTTCAACGTCAGCGCAGCAGCGTAAAACTTTGGGAGAGTCTGTTCAACATAAATGATGAACTAACCTAACTTTGTGTAAATAGAGCTCAATATAGAAATATGTCCACATATGCAGTCGAGACTGACGCGGCTTTTTTCTGAATTTCTACAAACACCATTTCATTTTATAGTAAATGAGTTTGGGCTGGTTTATGTTTATGAACAGACGCCTACAGATCAACATAGTAAAGGAGCTCATCTGTGATCCTGAGTTTAAAGCCAGTTTTTATTCAACTTAAACTTGGAACTAAGTTGTAAATAAATCTGAAACTGAAACTTTGCTTGTGTGTAAAAAGTGATTTCAGAGCCACTCGGTTCTCCCTGATGGAAACTGTTTACCTTCAGTGTTTTGTGCTTCTGATCATTTTAATAGACGTCAGCGTCACTAATTAATGACGTTCTATTAAAAGACTGGTTTACCAAGAGAGACGCTGGAGGACTTTCACCTGAAATGAGTTCATGAAGCCAGTCTGGTTATAAAAATGATAACAGGACATCAGAGCCAGAATTACTCTTTTAGTACTTTTACTTTATACTTAAGTACATTTGAAGGGAAATACTTTAGTACTTTTACTCAAGTGGAGGTCTAAAGGGAGGAACTTCTACTTTCACTGGAGTGATATTTTACCTTGGGGGGTCTCTACTTTAACTCGAGCACATGGTTTGTGTACTCCGTCCACCGCTGCTCAGTCTTGACTCGGACTTGACTACTACATTAACTTAGTCTTGATTCAGACTCAGTGTGTCCATGTCTCTGTCTTAACTCAGATTCACCTCTAGTAGGCTTGACCACAACACTGCCTATAGGGCACTGGAGCCCAGCCCAGTTTAACCTCTGATTTTCACAGAGTTTAACTTCAGGACACAGTTTGTTTGGCATTCCTGTAGCACATATTCCCTCCAACAGGTGTTTGCATGGATTGGTGCATCTTTAAACCTGAACAGGAAGTGGTAGTTTGAAGTCCAGGGCTGCATTTCCTGTGCACCTGGATGGGCAGGGTTTTGGGATTGCCGGGTCGAGCAGCTTGGTTATTGCTGTGGTAATGAAGTAGTCTGATGTGTTTACGTACCTCGCTCTCTCTCTCTCTCTCTCTCTCTCTCTCTCTCTCTCTCTCTCTCTCTCTCTCCCACCCCCCATCTGTAAAACCCTGCTCAGTCTGACAGCACCCCTTGGCAGAGGCTCCTGGCTCCAGCAGAGCAACAGAACCTGTTTTCTGTGTCTTTCTCTTTTTTTTCTCTCCTCCTTTCTGCTGGCAGGTAGGCAGCCACCTGCCGCCATCGCTCCCACCGATCTGAGAGCCAGGGACCCCCGCCAAGGCTCAGACACCCTCCTGGCTGGCTCACCTCACTGCTGGCCACGCTTCGCGCTCTCTCCCCACGTTAAACAAACCTCCGCACATCAGACCTGCCGGTGGGCATCGCGTTACAGTAAGAAGTAGCCGTGAGCCCCTGACCGCCATAAACCTGAGGATTTGGCCAGATCACAGAGGCGCTGCTGGTCATACGCTTTCGGAGCTCAGCTAATTCAGAATGAACCCAAACCCCATGCTTTCCCCGAGTCCTGGCAGCTTCTGTTAATCAACAGGAACTTGGCACATGCTCGCTCTCACACCAATAACAGGTGTTATTTTCACATATGTTTTTTTTTTTCTTTAACAATTTGTCTTCGAGAGTACGGCCCAGTTAAGAGCGTGAAATTTAGCACATTTTCTCCCCCCTTTCCTCAATTTTCTTTCTTTCTTTTTTTTTTTAAAACCAAAAACAGCCCATCTATGGGCAGCAGTCTGTTAGCTGACACTTGGTGAGGAACAGGTAATGGGGAAAGGCACTTAATGCTGCATGTTAAACCTTTGTGTAAGTTTGGTCTACATGATTCTGTAGTAGAAATCACTGCGTGGGCTCAGAAACACTTCTGAAAACCACTGTCTATGAAAACAGTTTGTTGTTCCATTCACAAATGCAAGTTAAAATTCTCAAAAACAATGAAGAAATCACATATAAACAGAATCCAGAAATGCTGCCACCTTCTCTGGGCCTGAGCTCATTTAAAATGGACTGAGGGGAAGTGGAAAAGTGTCTTGTGGTCCGGCGAATCAACATTTGAAATTCTTTTTGGAAATCATAGACATTGTATCTTCCAGGCTAAAGACCACTCAGTACACAGTTGAAAAGCCAGTATTCATGATGGTTTAGGGGGGCATTAGTGCACATGGCATGGGTGACATGAACATCTGTGAAGGCTCCATTAATGCTGAATGATATTCACAGGTTTTGGCACCATCTGCTGCCATCCAGACAACGTCTTTTTCAGGGAAAGCCTTGATTATCTCAGCAACATGATGTAAAACCACATTCTGCATGTATTACAGCAGCATTGCTCTGTATTTCAATGTATTAGTGCAATTCATACGCAAGTTCTGTGCAATATCTATAATCATTATTGTGCAATATCTACAATCTCTGTGTGATTCTCTGTGTGATATCCAGTCACTACCTGCTCAGAAATGTGCAATATCCATACTGCATATATATATATATATATATATATATATATATATACTACATACAACTGCATGTGTAAACTGTAAATTTGTACAGTTTCTTAATTCTATTTTTATTTTTTATATTTTTCTTATTAAATCTTATTAAAAGAGTCCAGGTGCTAAACTGACTTACCTGCAATTTTCTATCTTTCTTTTTTTTTTTAAACCAAAAACAAGGAAATAGCTAAGAATAACAACAGTGGTTCAACATGATCTACGTTTCCATTTCCACTTTCTCTTTCCTGTGACAAAGTTTTCACACCCCGTCTCCTCCTTGGTCCTCAGTCTTAACTCTGTTCATCAACAGGGGACACATCCTGCTGGCTAAAAGCCGTGGCAACCCAGAAATTAAGCTCAAATACATGCCGATGTCAGGCTTCACTGTATATTAGACCTGGGCATCTCTATATGATGAGAGGTGGAGCTTTAAAGAGGCGATACTGATATTACTCAGCGCTGCAGCGAAGCTGTTCGAAAACTAGCATCCATATTTGTGGGTTTTTATTTATTTATTTATTTTTTAATTGTGAACAAACTGTAAATATAAAGCTCTGACTTTGTGTGATTTTCTGCTGTTTGTTAATTTGTTAACAGTCAAGTATTTGAAGCTTTTATGAGTGTATCATTTAACAGCTATGGCTATGTTTTAAAGCAGCAGTGCAGCCTGCTAATGTCAATCCTGTACTAGAGGATTGGTTAGAAAGTAATGTTTTAAATAAAATAAAATCAATTTAAATGCATAAAACTATTCTTATGTGGTAGTCCTACGTGCGTTCACAGGTTTTGATGGATTTGTAGGAGACTCTGAAAAAAGGTGAAAACTGGTGTTCATACAGCACTGTGTGAAAGTTTCAGGCATCTAAACAAATTTTTAAGCAGTTGACCTCAGCAGTGAGTTTATCACAATATACAACCCCTGGCAAAAAATATGGAATCACTCAATTCTGAGGAAAAAAATCTGGAATCACTCAAATTGGAGATAGAAAATAAGGACACACCCAGTCAATTTCCTTTCCCTAAATGGACACCTGCCTCAGATTAGATCTGCTCGTTAGTCTGCAGTTAAAAACACCTGCAGTCATGACACCTTGGAGGGCTGCTGGACGAAGTGGAGTGGCAAGAACCATGGCTCCAACAAGAGAAATGTCTCTTGAAACAAAAGAGAGGATTGTGAAACTTCTTGAAGAAGGCAACTCTTCACGCATGGTTGCTAAAGATGTGGGCTGTTCACAGTCAGCTGTATCCAAGATATGGACCAAATACAAACAGCATGGAATGGTTGTTAAAGCCAAGCGTACTGGTAGACCAAGAAAGACCTCAAAGCGTCAAGACAAAGAACTTAAGGCCATTTGTCTTGAAAACCGAAAAAGTACAACTAAACAGATGAAGCATAAATGGGAGGAAGCTGGAGCCAATGTATGTGACCGAACCGTAAGAAATCGCCTAAAGGAAATGGGATTTCAATACAGGAAAGCTAAAAGAAAACCATCATTGACACCTAAACAGAAAAGAACAAGACTGCAATGGGCTAAGGAGAGGCAATCATGGACTGTGGATGACTGGATGAAAGTTATCTTCAGTGATGAGTCAAGAATCTGCATTGGACAAGGTGATGATGCTGGAACTTTTGTTTGGTGCCGTTCCAGTGAGATTTATGAAGAGGACTGCCTGAAGAAAACAACCAAATTTCCACAGTCCTTGATGATATGGGGCTGCATGTCAGGCACTGGGGAGATGACTGTGGTTAATTCTTCTATCAATGCACAAGTTTACATTGACATTTTGGACAGTTTTCTCATCCCTTCAATTGAACAGATGTTTGGAGATGATGAAATAATTTTCCAAGATGACAATGCATCGAAAAACAGTGAAGGCATTCCTTGGAGAACGACACATTCAGTCGATGTCATGGCCTGCAAATAGTCCAGATCTCAACCCAATTGAAAACCTGTGGTGGAAATTGAAAAAAATGGTCCACAAGAAGGCTCCGACCTGCAAAGCTGATCTGGCAACTGCTATCAAAGAGAGTTGGCACCAAATTGATGAAGAATACTGTTTGTCACTCAAGTCCAGGCCTCAGAGACTGCAAGGCTTTATAAAAGCCAAAGGTGGTGCAACTAAATACTAGTGATGTATTTTAAATGTTCTTTTGTTTATCTGTTTTTCATGATTCCATATTTTTTTCCCCGTACTTGCTCAATAAAAGTAACATTTACTTTGTTTCCACAATTTTTTTTTAATTTCTTTTAGTGTTTCTGAAAGTCAACAAGTTGCACTTTGGAATGACCTTATTATTGCATCATGTTTTTGATCTGAGTTTGTTCTACAGAATAAAATGTCTGAGTGCTCATCCCAGACTGGTGATTCCATACTTTTTGCCAGGGGTTGTACATTAGAATAAAGTCGTATTCATAATTCAAATCAACATAAAAACTATAGAAAGTAACAAGAATTTCTTGGGTCCATATTTTTCCTGGACACCTTCACAGCCGCCACAGAGACTCGTTAATATCATCAATTACATCATGAGCTCAATTTACTGAGCACTGATTGGTCAAACCAGGAGCTGCTTTATAACTACATATAATACTGGGCTTCCTCGAGGAGAGGCCTGGAGATGGGTAAACAAACACACTAACATCCAGAAAATCACTGTTTATTTTATATATATATATATATATATATATATATATATATATATATATATATATATATATATATACTTATTAAATAATATTCTATAAATTGTTATTCAAATATTAACACTTTTCTCAGCAAATGAATAGAAAATGTGTCTTGGTTGCCTAAAACTTCACACTATGTCCAGAATGTGGGCAAGAACTGTAGACTGATCAATTTCTACAACATCAAGAATGAGGTTATAATAAATATACAAACAAATACTATGGGTGGGTATTAGGGGAATTATGGGTGGGTATATAAGAAATATTCACAATAAACGTCACGTATCACAATATTTTAACCCACAGACACAATCCGTCATCAGCACATTTAAAATCTGAAACTCTGAGCGCAAGGATTTTATTCATCTTTGCACATTCTGTACTGCACAAAATTCAGTTAAACAGCACTAATCATGCTGCCTTTCAGTGAAACATGCAGCCGGTCAGTGTCAGAAGTACAGACGATACCCATGAAATACTATATCATACTGCCCACCTCTATCCAGAATGCCTTGTGTATCACATTTTCTGGTCAAATCTCATGGCAGGTCTCATAATTTCCCCAAAACACTGAAAATATTGAGCAAAACACCCAATAAAATACCTTTTGTTGTCTAACAACATTTTTGAAATTATTTTAAAGTGAAGTAATATTAACATTTTAAATACACTCTCAGAAATGAAGCTACTAAACCGTCACTGCGGCAGGACCCCTCTTGTAACTGGGACACTCAAAGGCTCCATCTCAGGGCCTTCAGTCAGGGAACATAACTGAACCATAATCCACTGAAATGATCTGTTCTAAGCTGGACTGACTCCACACACCCCGCCTCGCCTCGCCTCGCCTCCAGGCTTTTACTCTACTGCTCTGTTTTAAAACATTCGGTTATGAAAAGGAACAAATACCAACTTTTCACCTGGAGAACCTGATTTAAGCTCCACAATCAGACCTTAGAACCACTGCTGGAGCTTTGAGGGAACATTTACACTGTTTGTACCTTGATGAACCAAAAATGTACCTGCACAGAACCTTCATTCCTAACAGTGTAAGGCATCTTTCTCCAGAACTGTAGGTCCAATTTCGAGTCATGTGCTCATTTTTTCCTAGTAAAGCATGAAAAATAAAATGTGGTTCTGACTTTAGCGGGGACTTTGATTTAGGCAAATTAACAACAACTGTGCTTTAAATGTGCAGAGCACGAAGAAGTGTTAACTCATCTTCATTTAGAAAAATAAACGAACAGAGATGTCATTTGACCAGGGGTGCTAAAACTTTTACACACCGCTGTATGAGTACTCTTCTTTTTTTTTTTTTTGTCTTTAACTTATCGCCACCTGCTCTTCCCCTGTGTCAGAAAGCTTCAACCGCCGCTGTGAAGGAATGTTCTGAGCATGAAAATCACATAATTCGCTCTAACCTGGTCTCCTGGATTACTGACTACCTCACTGGCAGACCTCAGTGTGTCAGGCTGAAGGACTGTACATCAGAGACGGTGGTCAGCAGCACAGGAGCACCACAAGGGACTGTACTTTCCCCCTTTCTCTTCACACTGTACACCTCAGACTTTCAGTACAACTCTGAGACGTGCCACACGCAGAGGTTTTCGGATGACTCTGCCATCGTGGCTTGTGTAAGGGGAGGGCAGGAGGGGGAGTACAAAACCCTGGTGAAGGACTTTGTGGAGTGGTGCCGTGGGAGTAACCTGCTTCTGAGCACTGCCAAGACCAAGGAGATGGTAGTGGACTTTCGCAGGTTTAGGCCACCCACACAGCCAATCTGTATTGAGGGGGTTGAAGTGGAGAGGGTAATGACCTACAGGTATCTAGAGCTGCAATTAGATGATAGGTTGGACTGGTCAGCCAACACGGACATTCTGTACAGGAAGGGTCAATGCAGGCTCTACTTCCTGAGGAGGCTGAGGTCATTTAACATCTGTAGGAAGCTTCTGCAGATGTTCTATCAGACCATGGATGCCAGCTGTCTTTTTTATGCTGTGGTGTGCTGGGATGGAAGCATTAAAAGAGACGAGATGCGACTGGACAAGCTGGTCAGGCGAGCGGGCATCAGTGGTTGGGGCGGAACTGGACTCTGTGGTCAAGGTGGCTGAGAGAAGGACACTACACAAACTGATCTCCGTTATGGAGGATGATGGCCACACACTGCACACCATCATCATGGACAGGCATCTGCTGCCACAGAGCTCCTAAACCGACAGATTCAGGAGATCCTTTGTCCCCAGAACCATCAGGCTCTTCAACTCTTCCAAGGGGGACCAGCAGAGAAGGGGGTGGGGGGGGTGACTGAATCTGAATCTCATGCTTATCCTGTGTTTCTCTATTCATCTGCACATATAGACAGCGTTGCTGCACATAGAGCACCTTCTGCGTACCTCATTGCACATCTGGACACTGGACACTTTATTTGGTGCAATATATGCACATATTCATTCATTCATTCATTCATTCATTCTGTGGTCATTAAATGCCGTTACCTGTAAATTCTTGTAGTCATTACTGCACTGCATCTCTTATCTCAGGTTATAGATATTATCACAGGTTGTTGTATTTTTTTCTATTTGCATATCTGCCTGTAGACAGGATCTGGTTTATTTACTCTTGTTATATGTCTGTCTATCTATCTATCTATCTATCTATCTATCTATCTATCTATCTATCTATCTATCTATCTATCTATCTATCTATCTTGCTGGGTTCTTTGCCATCCCTTTCCATTTTTCTTACTTGGGGGGGATTTTCCCTGAGACATATGTGCTTGATTACATCTATTTACCTCTCTCCCCCTCTAGTCAGAGGTCGTTTTGGAAGTTTTTTCTTTTTTTCCCTGAGTCATGCAGCGCCTCGTTCGGGAGGAAACCTCAGAGAACATATGTGTGCCATAAGCTGCGCGTGCTGGATGCCCCATAATGTCTTGGCGGTGGTGCAGTTGTGGGTTCATTCGCCACCTGTGGGCTCGGTTTGCATCTCGCGCGCGCGCGTGTGTGTGTGTGGGGGGGGGTCCGTCCACACGCAGTGCACCTGGGTGATAGATGCGGCACACACGCACAGCTGCAGGTCAGGTGGAAGGCCCGTGTGGGCTCTCTTGACAGCAGGGAGAAGGGATAAGTGCTCAGCCCACACCAAGCAGCCAATACCTGCACTCAGCGTGGCGGCGGGTCAAAGCAATCCTGCCTGCCTGCAGCCCACAGCTATCTGTCTCCACTCAACTCATTTGCACCTCACAGGAGTGCGCATATACAGTATGTGTGTGTGTGTGTGTGTGTGTTCTGTAAGACATTAAACACATGCGTAGAAGTGATGAGGCCAGCCATGGTGAGAAACACTGCAATCTGAAGTAAGTTTACGGAATTATGAGTCATTTGCAATGTTTACTTGACTCCTGGCTTTTCCACTTGTGTCTGGTAGTAAAATCGACCTTTAGCCTGCAACCTGCAACCTGCCCAAGGCTGAGCTTTATCTAGTATATCATGAAAAAGCTCATTTTCCTCACTTTGTTGGTGAAAAACTGTAATATAAACTGCATGTAAAGTTTCAAAAGACATCATTCTCTCCCCAGTCTATACAGTCCATGTATGTTAACTCTCATAAGAAAAAACAATACATGTCATTTATCCAGCTGTTCAGCCTACAGTAGGTTGGCCCTGCCCTTTCATAAAGAAGTCATTAAAGGATTCATATCACAGAAATCTGAATATTCTTCACTTTTTTGCTATAAAAGAGTTTGATACAGTATGTAAACACTGTTAAAGGTTCCAAACGTAACCGATAAGATTTACTCTCCAGTCCAATTAGTCCAACTAATTTTGAATTGTTTCTTTAAGGCCATAAAAAACGAACACAGTTCCGTGTATTCAGCCTACAGCTGTTTGTATGTTGTGCACATGTGCAAACTTATTTTCAAGCCTTTTCTTTCCAAGCTTCCCACATCAACTTTTGACAGTGTCAACGATTTCCACTACTCAGGACATTCGCTTCTGTTAAGAGTAGAATGAAATAAGTCCAAACAGACAAACAAACAAACAATAACAATTACCTTCCAGTTAATGCCAGAGAGAATAGCATCAGGCTAGCAAAACAGGCTCATTCAACTTACCAAATGCTGCCCAACTAGACAGAAATCACACCACCATGTGAGAGATACTCTCAGGATATTTCATTCTCATCTCCTTCTAATTAGGCCATCACCAGATACGTTGTGGATTACAGCGCTCCAGTTTTCAGTTTGAAGAAAAAAGAACCAAAAGCGGAACCATTTTAGCAGTTAGGTCAGCCAACAGAAAGGTGTTCTTGTCTGCCACCAGATTTTGTTATCACGTGAGGTTTATTTGAGCAGGACAGCTATTAGGCATCCTGGGTTTAGTGAATTTCCGAGCAGGCTTGCAAAACTATGTGCATTGTGCTGGATTTTGATCACATTGGTAACCACTCAATTTATAGCACCTCTCCAGTTAAAACTAACTCAAATTTGATTTTGATATATGTCTCTATGACTAAAAATGAATGGTATGTTCATATTCAATTTCCCATCTCTGTAATTTATACCAAGACCTCTTATCCCGTGTGAATCGGTCACAAACCTTATTTAACTTTCACCATTTAGAAACACATACTGTGTATTTCCACTTATTGGCCACTTTATGAGGCTTATGTATCCACTATACATTGAGTTTTTAAACACCTCAGTGTCGCTGCTGGACTGAGAATTGTGCAACAACCAAAAGTATCCATCAAACAATGTCCTGCGACCACTGATGAAGGACTAGAGGATGACCAACACAAACTGTGCAGCAGCAGATGAGCTGTCGTCTCTGACTTTACATCTACAAGGTGGACCGACAAGGTAGGAGTGTCTAATAGAGTGGACAGTGAGTGGACACAGTGTTTAAAAACTCCAGCAGCACTGCCGTGTCTGATCCACTCGTACCAGCACAAC